>NW_010314334.1:0-825 GCF_000700745.2 Antrostomus carolinensis
CCAGGCATCGCATTTGGAATCGGTTTTATTGCCTTGCCCTTTCACACACGCCCTAAGAAATGAAACAACACTGTAAGACAGCACTGCATCTAGGAAAGTAACCTCACGTTACCACCGTCCGGCAGCCCTTCCAGCCTACTACTTGTTTTCTTCCTCAACTGTCTCTTACAGCACAAACAGGAGTAGCAGGGATTAAAATCTGGATAGAATTCCTATATTCTTATTGCATTCAGTAGTGTTCCAGTGTGTGCCATTGTGGCTTTCCTAAAAGTTTTCTTCATCAGGCATTCTTATTGATGGAAAAACACATCGTAATCATCAGGTTCATCATCTTCAGGGTCTGCATCCAAAATAACTGCCACTTCTGAAAATTTTACTCCTTTCAGTTCTTTTTCAGGGGCGCGCTTTGTGGGATCAGGTGTTGGGGAAAGCCGGTGCTTGGTTTGTATCTGTCAGAAAACAATCCTGCAAGACAACAGAATGAGGCAGAAAGCTTCAAATGGTAGTGTATGGACAAATTCTAAGCAGCAGAAAATGGTATAACTTTTATATACATATATCCTGTCTCGGAAGCTTGCAAAGAAAGCATTGGTTTTTAGGACCAGCATGTGAGAAGCTTTTACTGTACATATTCTGTGAAGATGTAAGAGAGTCACCCTTCTTCTCTGGGTCACAAAGTCCTTCTTCTAAGCAGGGATAAACAGCTCCTCCTCAAAAATTTTAATTCCTTCACATAAGATTTATTTTTTTCCCCCCATCACAAGTTTACCTTTTTTGACAATTCTTTCAGTTACCTGTTTTGTTGTAAATTCTGCCGTGGGCTGG
>NW_010314334.1:859-14808 GCF_000700745.2 Antrostomus carolinensis
AGCAGCTTTTGCAGATGCTGCATTTTCTTCATGTCCACTGTTGTAATCTAGTGTCTCAAGGTAATTGCATTTTTCATGGGCCTGATGTACACCTTTGTCAGCATCACTTCCCTTAGTATCTTCCATGTTGCTAAACACTATTATTTCAGTTTTCCTGAAACAGAGTTAAGAGAATTCATAGCACCTTGATCATGCAAATAGTTAAGTGATAAAAATCTCAGCCACTCTAAAACCGAGTGTAGCATGCACAGTGATCTCAAAACTACTGGGATTTTACCCAGGGGAACATTAAGTAGTTTCTCATATCCTGAAGGTCTTTTTCTGCATAAGGTTTAACAATGTGCTAAAGATTAAGTCTGAATTTGCCCTTTTAATTTTTGGAGCAAGATGACACGGTATTAACTTCCTTCAAGTGTACAGCTTTTAACTTATAATTGTAGGGGTTCTTAAAAACTGACCTATACGCTAGTGAAAGATACAAGGGAAATCCTGTGTTACCAGAATAATAATAAAAAGCCACATCTTTTGTTATGCCATTTTTTATAAATTTGTAATGTCAGCATCCTTCTTACCCATTTTTCTTGTGCTCTAGTTTCTCTAAGCTTTTCAGACTTCCATTTCTGTCAGTTGCACATGGATTGTCAATACCCTCCATAATTTCAGCTCGCTTCTTAACCAAATACTGTTGCTCGTAGTTTCTGAAAATGATAAATATATTAAAATAAAATTGTTAATTTGCAGATTGGCTTTACAGTTTTTAAAAACAGAACATGAAGTATTTGTGTCATACGTTTAATAGACAACATTTACTTTCAGTATTATTCTGGGGATTAGTTTGGAGTATTTCCTGTTTTTCTCTAATAGTAACAAGGTAAATACCCACTGCCCTCTTGGAAATGTATTTGTTTTCCTCTACTGTATGGTCCTGCTGCCACTGAAGTTATCAGCAAAACCTCCCTTGTTTTCAACATTCAAGGGGTTAGAGAAGACTTATGTGGGTATATTACAGCTACTTGTGCCCCTCCTTCACAGTTAAAATTTCTGCTATCCACATTTCTGTTTTTAAAAGTATTTGTGTCTCCTGTTGCTGTGTGACAAACACAAGAAACCAACTGTCAGTTACTCATAGTGTGTCTCATAGCTACAGTACAATGCCACGCATTTTGATTTATAGCAAATCTTACGCAATACTCCATGCAAGCAGCAGTAATTTATCATGTAAGTATTTTTCGAGTTGGCATTTAAAGTAAATTTATTAGTTGCAAGTCTAAATTACATTGTTAAAGTAAAACTGTATGTACCTTTTCCTTTTCATAGTAAAAAGTACGTATACCAGGAAAGCTGTGAGGGTGCAGGCTAGCAGAACGCTGAGGACTATAGTTGCAATGAGTTCAGGTGTTGCCGAGTCAGCTGGAACCTCTTCTATGGCAGCAGTGACAGGCGTTGAAAAGATTCTCTCCAGTTCTATCTCAATGTTGTTCATCTGCTCCCTAAGTTTTCTGAAGACAGAAAAGTAAAATGCTGATGATTTATTTTCTTTACTACTCTTCAGGCCAAAACGAAGGTCTGAGAAATCCTGGTCCACCAAGACCTCTTCCCAAGAGTCAAATTTGTCATGTCTTTCATTCAGGAAAAATTTCTGTTTTCTAGTAACCAGCCCTGGTGCTTAAGAATTAAAATGCTGCAAAGCTTGGAGAACTGAACCTAAGAGGTCAGTATCCTCTAAATCCACATCAAGGCAGCCACACAGTGTCTTACAGATACCACCAGCACTTTCCTCAGAGGAAGAGGTTCATCCATGCAGACTGCTTCCTAGGACCACAAACTCCATTAGTGAGATTGCCCACAAACAACCACTAGTTTAAGAGAGGTGTTGAGTCTAGAAATCGTCTGTTTAAATAGCAGCTGCCCTTCATAGAATGTTTGTACAAATATGCATTCCTACCACTGTCATCTTACGAAACCAATTTAAAATACATCTAAAATGTAAGTTTTTAATAAACAATCTGCAATTCTGAAGTGAAATCAATATCTATTTAAATTATATATTCTTTCTGCTTCAGTTTTCTGAAGTTTTTTTCATTTTAAACTGACTTTTAAATATATTTTGCACAATTAAACAGCCTTATTCATGTTTTCGACACTCTGAAAATTACTTTTCAATAAATAATGAAAGCTTTCTGAATTCTAAAAATTCAATTTAAGCCTTGAGATAAATCTCAGATAAACTGTTATTTGATCTAAACCTGTCCAGTCCAAGACATTAATAATTTTAAGGTACAAAACCTAGCTGCATAGCTTTAACACCCAGAAGACACTGTGCCATACAGACCTTTTCACATCTTCTGCAGATACTTCCTGGTTTGCCTCATCAAAAGCAATAATTTTCACACAGGCTGTATCAGTGCTGCTTCTTGCTTTTCTTTCAAACTCATTGGAATAAACATCAACGATGTACACATTCCATGCAAGTTTATCTTCCAGGACCCTGCCATCATATTAAGAAAACATTTTAAATCAACTTGGCAATGGCAAATTATTTTACTCTGGAAATCAAATGCTAGAAAAGTAGTATTTAATATAACACTGCAGATATTTAGTATTTTAATCTAAGCATGTTAAAATGCAAGATTATCATCAGCAAAGGAATTAAGCTATTTGCCCAATATCGTTGAGTGACTGAGTAGCAGAGGAAAAAAAAATGCAGTCCTTGTCTCTGACTAGTAAACAAAGATACTTTTCAGTTAGTAGATGCTATATAACTTTTGTACATAGCCAGAAAATTCTTAGATAGGTGCCATTACCACAACTAAACAATTAATTAAAAGGTGGGTTAACAAACCCTTATACCTAGATGCATAGTAGATCATCTATTTAATCATGCTTTTCAAAGGGACATATGGCTCATTTCATGCTTGACATTATTTTATATAAATACAGGCAGTGATACCAATAGAGTATTATAAACAGTAAAAGTGGAGATGGAGGAAATTCAGTCTCATAATCCTCATTGTTTTCTCCTTCTTTTTCACAGAGATATTTTCATGCTGGATCAGAACATTGTCCCAGTTAATCCATCATTCTGATAGCAGTCAGTACCAGCTGCTTCAAAGAAAGTGTCAGAGCAGCTCTAAATCAGTCTCATTTGATTTTTACCAACAAGAAACTGGTGTTATAATAGCATCAACATCACAAACTCATTTTTTCAACTTTCAAAGTGATTTCCCCTTATAAGCATAGGACTCTATTTCCAGTGTAAATATAAGTTTATGTATTATCAAACAAAAGCTCTTGTGTCTTCATTAACATGTCAAAAAGGCCAAAATATGTTTTTAATTGTGGTGTGGCCATCCACACATCACCAGCTAATCCACTTAGGGCTGAGACCTCCTTGAGAAACTCTGCTGCTGTGCCACAAGAGGGATTTTTCACCTGCACCAGAGGTGAGTTTGTTTTGTGGCTTCTATCTGTCTCCATATTTGCATCTTGGGCCTACTATCCATGAAAAAAAAATTATCCTAGGCTGTTAAAAATGACAGAAACATTGAGGTGGGAAGACACCTCTTGAAATCTAGTCCAATGACCTCTTTGACATTTGTCAGCTCAAGCCAAAGCCTTAGCAGGTGAAAACTGGTGGATTCCTGTGAACTCCCTCAAATTATTCTGAGCTACATCAAATGAAGGCCTAGCTTTTCATGGGCACTGGCTGTATCACCTCCCCGGTAGGCTGTCAGACCCTTATTTCAAAGAGACTGTAAATTTGTACTTAGATATTATATCAGAATAAGCTTCAGTTTCAAAAAATACCTTTTTACTTCAGCAATGTTTCTTTCAACAACATTGATCTTCTGGTTAAGTACCACCACCACAATGTTGTTACTGGAACTGGAATCAACAGTTACCTAATAAATAAATAAATAAATCATATGTAAGGTTTTCTAAAGCATTTGTACCTCTCTTAGATTGACTTTCAAATAAAAAAAAAAACCCAACTAAACCATCCAACCAAACAAAAACCCCTCTAATATAAAATAATAGTCCTCTAAAAGTCAGTCTTCATGCCAACTTATTTTTATATGTCAATGGAAATGGCAACCTTGTAATTCTGGCTTGAAAGTACATAGTAAATACTGGTGTATCTGACATGTTGTTTAGTAATTTTTTTTTGTCATTACCAAACCTAGCTCTTGTATCCAGAGTTTTGACATGGAATCAAATTGGGACTATAAATAGCAATCTTCCTTACATTGACTGTTGTCCGTGCTGAGAGTCTTGTTGTGCCTTGGTCTGCAGCTTGGACTTCCAGATAAAACGTTCCAGTCTTTCCTGCTACAGAAACTGTAAAAATCTGCCCTGTATTTTCATTGATGTCAAATTCATTCGTCTGATTATTCACTAAGCTGTACAGCAGAAGTCCATTGTCTCCTGAATCTGGATCTGTGGCCTGGGTTTATAAAAAAGGTGATTTGTGAAACTCAGTTTGTGGCTTTTGGGCTGCACATTGCTCTTCAATCATTAAACTCTGCATTTTTTATTTGTAAGACTGGAGTTTTCTAGGACAGTGCTGTCATATTTTTCTCTTTGCACTAAACAAAGTGGGGCATGAACTATCAGAATCAGACCAAGGGTATAAAAGGGGAAATACATTTACCATAAAGTCTGGAGGATTCTACAGTTGCAAGCATCAAAGGAGCAGGCTAGAACTGAGGGATAAGACCGCAGGCTAGAACTGAGGGATAACACCAGACGTAGAAAAAGATGAGAACTGCTCCATTTTGTAATGGATCTGATAGGTAACAAAGCAGTTAACGGTGCCAAAGAGAGAAGAGCCGTCTGTGCAGTATGTAATCCATAACAGCAGCATATATAGCTCTTCTGACAGACCCACTGGTAGGACAGGTATGGACCAGTTCTCTAAACATCCCATCCTTCACCAGCATTATGTTAAACCTGGATGATGGGCAGTCTGTCTCAAGCATTCAAGAGCAGATTTAACAGCTCCTTTAACCCAGTTTATCTGTGGAAGAAATCCAAATCTTTCAAAGATTTCTGTCCTCATGAAGAGCACAGAGAAGTACTTCACCTGAACTGTAATGACCGGGTACTTGTACGGCACAGAGTTTGGTATCCGAGCAGAGTAGGCATTGTTCAAAAATGCTGGCTCTTCATTTACATCCTGCACTGAGATTGTCAGCATTGCCACATTTTGAGCAAACAGGCCTATTAAACAAACACAAGTTAACTGCAGCAAGAACACTAGCAAAGCACAACTTCCAAAGGCTGGGTTAGGCTGTGGCTTTGGAGCAGTATCTCTGCTGCATGTGAGGAAGAGGGAGATGAAAGGGAAGGCAGCAGGGATGTGCCCAGAGGAGCTCTATCTCACTCCTGAGGCTTTAGTGAGAGCAGGCAGTTCAGGGCAAAGGGTGACAGCACTGCACCTTTGCCAGCCCTCTCTGGCTGTGCTGTACCAGGCAAGGGACAGGCAGGTTCCTCCAGCTCCTGCTGAGGAATCCAATGCCCAGGCATTGTATTCTTTTCTGAGACCATGGTGGGGCCCTGTGAGGTCTGGACCCTTGGAGGAAGCTTGCTGGCTTTTCTCTACACAACCTCAACCTTCAGCTTTTCATCTTTCACACCTGACTTTTAAAGAGAATCATGGTTCCTATACTGGATTGCACATACAGAAGACATGTTCATTGCCGCTGCTTTAGGCTGTAATGTCCTTCAAAGCAAAAAGTTACCTGAACGCTGAACTTCTCTGGCAGATGAGAGATTTTCATTTGCTTCAATTAAAATAACATACTGAGAAACTTCCTCATAGTTCAAATTAATCGCTGTTCTCAGCTGACCACTTTTTGGATCCAATCTAAAATGACCTGAAAGGAAAAACATGCACCTTCATTGTTACAGCTACCATCTGACTGGTATCCCTCCAACCTCTTGTGTATTAGTTGCTCTTACTGTGTTTCCATTGCCCTTAAGAATGTGAAGTGCAACACTTCCGCTGGCTGAGCAGCAAAGGCATCACAGCCAGGCTCCTATCCCAGACCAAACAGACCTTAAACATGTAAAGGAGCAACATACTTGGAAAACAGAATTGCAGCCTCTTGTTGCAGAACTCCTTTTTTACTGATTTCCAAGTTTTCTATCAGTTTCTAACTATTTCCTTTTTTTTTTGTGCGCAAAAGGAGTTGGATCACAGCTGCCAAAGCTGAAGGAGGGCAGATGCCCTAACATAGGTGCAAGTGCAAGGAAATGGTAGTCTAAAAGTAACTGGCAAGGAGGAAGCTGCTTGCTAACAACTATTCTGACTCCCTGTGATAGTTTCCCTGAGCGAGCCCTTGGCCAGCAGCCAACACAGCTGTTCACCCACTGCCCCCCACCCCCAGGGGATAGAGGAGAGGACTGGGGGGCAATGGTAAGGGGGCTTGTAGGGTGAGATAAGAACAATTTAATAATAGAAACAAAAGAAAACTTAAAATAATACTAATATTAAAATAGTAGTGATAATGATAACAGTAATAAAATACGCAAGTGAGTGATACCCAGTGCAGCTGCTCACCACCCGCCGACCAAGCCCGGCCCGTTCCCAGATAACGATCCCGGAGGAGCGACAATCCCGAACCGAAACCACAATCCCGGGAGAGCAAGAGCCCGAGCGAAAGCCAGAGAGAGCCAAGAGAGGAAGAGCCCCTCACTAATATACCGGACATGACGTGATATGATGTGGAATATCCCATTGGCATATCCAAAGGCCAATTTAGCCTATTAACTTAAATATTTCTCACCCCCTTAGATCTTGTGCTTGTAGACTGACAGAACACAAAGTCCTTCACTTCCAGCGACAAAAATGCAAACACTGAGATGATATCAGTGTTTCTCTCATAACAAATCCCAGCTGAAAGCAAAATGCAGCGCTATTCTAGCTACTAAAAAGAAACCCAGCTCTGTTCCAGCTAAAAACCAGGACACTCCCTCAGCCTGAAAATTATCCTAAATTTAAGACTACAGGAACCCATTTTCTGGCAAGTTACCACCACCTCTTTAACCAAATAAGATTTAAAAAGTCAATGCTGAAGAGCTCTGAAAGAAATTCTTTGTGTACTTTAATTTTTTTTAAAAATGACACAAGTTTTAGTCCTTGCTCTCCATCTCCTAATTTACATACAGCAACACTTGCTACACAAAAGACAGGTTATTCTGTTAATTTAGCTATTTTAACTCATAAGGGAAATAGTACTCACCTTTTTCATTGCCAGATACAATTGTATAACCAATCGGTTTTCCTAAAGTTTCAACCACAGTAAAAGCGTAAATTAAATAATCCACTCCTGTGTTTTCCAAAACGGAAATGCTAATACAGAAAACAAATGATAAAACATGATGTTAAATTTCCCAGCAGCTGTTGCACTGGCAGGCTTTGAAATATATCTCTTTAAGATCAAGTTCTCTGTGGAATATCCTGCCCCCTCCCCTCTAGTTGTTTGCTAGAGCTCACTGACATTCAGAGTACAAGCCCTACTTTTCTAGCCAGATATTTGTTTATCTTTGAGTAAAGGCTAAGGAAGAACATTATATGAGAGTGCAAGAGGAAAGGGACAAAGGCTCTGGCTTATAGAAGCTGCACGATAAAGAAATAAAAGACAATGCCTCGCATCACATTCACAGAACCACTGTCATAGCATTTCCTTGATGTTTTGTTTTAAAAAACCCTGATGTCCTTTCTTTTGCGTGGAAGAATATGAAAATTAGTTTAAACTTCCTAATTTACTATGTTTTCTACTGCCTGCAGTACCAGTTATATAACTTAATATGAAAGCCTCACCTGATTTCACTCTCGTTAAACCAAGGAACAAATGGACGGTTGTCAAACACATTGAGAGTAACCGTAGCAGTGTCATTTAAAGATGGAAAGCCTTTGTCCTTAGCCATCACTGTTAAATGGATCTCCCCAGATCTAGACAGGTTTCCAGTTGTAATTATTTTCCCCTCACTCATATCTTCGATCAGGAAGAATGGGCTGAAGTTTTGATCAGGAAGGATGTAGTACTCAATAAGGCCATTTTGCCCCTGCGATGAAAGGAGCACAACTTCATGTAACTATTGTTTGCAGGACCACATTATTTCAGTGCCCCAAGTCCCATAGTGCAGACTCACTGGCATCTCAATATTTCCATGCTTAAATGGACAGAACACCAGAGGCATTTTAAATAACTAGAGGCTCGGAACTACTTTGTGCTGAAGCTGTAACACAAGAGCATCAGCAGGGGAAAGGGCCAACGGGCAGAGCGTCCCACCTCCCCAAATTAATTTTGATGTTCCAAATTAAAAAAAAAAACAGCAATACTAAAGAAAACTACCGTACACTGGGAGTACATTTTGAAGGGTAGGTTAAACACTGAAACATGAGATTTGACAATGTCTAAATTAATCTAGTGAATTTATTTAGAGAATGAAAACTTGGTGTTAGCTATGGTAGAATGGGTGCTGATAAAAATGCAAAGCAGAAGGAAATTCACAAGCAGTTGGCCAGTTACACAGCAAAAATGTGAAAATAGGTCTCTAAAGAAAGTAAGGACACATGTAGAGGGAGACAGAGTAATAGAAGAGTCACCTAAAGGTGTTAAGTCAACAAGAATAAGCCCAAGTCCCTTGGATCCTTTTCATACCTTGAGGAGAAGCGCGGCCTCCCCACTGCTATGAGGGTAAGCCCTGTTCCTGCCTGCCACGGCAGAGTGGGGCACATTTTACTCTCCACTCATCACTTCACTCTTCCTGAGACAAGACATTTTGACAAACCCTTAGGGTTTGCTCTGTTGCACCTTGCTCTGAAAAGCATTATATGTCTGTTCTCTGCAGCAGCAGGAGCAAACCCCACCGTGAACATCTGTTGTCACTGAGTAATCTGTGGATTTATAATTATTTCAGGAACAGGGAGGAATAGGGACAAAGTCTGACATCTTCAGTGCTGGACAGTGCCCCAGAATCATGAAAAGGTGGCACAGGGAGGATGAGTGCCACTTTGCATGGCAGAGGACCAGACATATTATCTGAAGGATGAGTTTCATTAGGGTCTCAATGCAGATCTCACAGAGTCCAGCAACTTTCATAAACAATTTCACTTTTTATATAAAATCACTGATAAGGATGATAAAAAGAGGCCATTAGATTCTTTACAGCCATATACCACAGCTGCAGCTATCTTCACCAAAATTAGGCCTTAAGAAATAGGAAGGCAACTGCTACACCTATTTTCTTGTCACTTCTAAATATTTCATCTTTTAAATTATATAATTAGTAGCAATGTCACGGTGATCTGGCTGACTACTGGATATCACTGCCAATGCCTGGATACTACTTGGTGGGTGCACTACAGATATATCAAACAAAATTACTTTAAAAAATGAGGACAGAGAAAATTAGCTGGGGTACCATACTTCAGGGGCATTTCGTAAGCAGGCATTTCATAGAATCATAGAATCACAGAATGGTTTGGGTTGGAAAGGACCTTAAAGATCATCCAGTTCCAACCCCCCTGCCATCAGCAGGGACACCTTCCACTAGACCAGGTTGCTCAAAGCCTCATCCAGCCTGGCCTTCAACACTTCCAGGGAGGAGCAGCCACAGCTTCCTTGGGCAACCTGTGCCAGTGTCTCACCACCCTCACAGGGAAGAATTTCTTCCTAATATCTCATCTAAACCTCCCCTCTTTCAGCTTAAACCCATTTCCCCTTGTTTTGTCATTAACTGCCCTTATGGAAAGTCCTTCCCCAGCTTTCTTGTAGGGCCCCTTCAGGTATTGGAAGGCCACTATTTCGTAATCAGACAGGTCCATGTTCAAGCCAGCTATATGATGTTTAGCTTTTACAGATTCTTCTACTTCAGAAGTTCAAATAACTTCACAGACACTAAATTACTTAAGTCCTTGCACACTTCTGAAAGACCAGTACAGCTCCGTATAATACAGGGAAAAATTAAGGCTGATGAAACAAGCCCAAAGATGGGAGTGCATCAGTATCAAGGCAGAAACATCAAAAGTCCTAATTTCCAGCTCCCAGTGCTGTTAGTCAATCAGAATTCACTTTCTGCTACATTTGGTATTTCATGCCTAGAGAACAGAGAAAGATATATGTGAGTGCAGCTTAAAGCAGTGTCAAAATCAAACAGGAGTTCTTACCTGATCTTTGTCAGTAGCGCTCACAGTTATGACATGAGCACCTACAGGATTAATCATGTTTATAGAAGCAGAATAGGAATTCTGAGCAAATACTGGAGCATTATCATTCACATCAATCACTAGAACAGTGATGTGAGTAGTTGCCTAGAAAACAAAATGGTTTCATGCATTTTAGATTATTCAGAATGTGTTAATTTAGTGATATTTTTGTTACTGGCATATACAACAAAAAATATAAATTAGACTTTGAAAGTGCTGTAGTAAAATATTATGTTAGGTTTAATTTTGTGAACTCGACATCAGAGATCACTACAGGATTTTAATACAAGAGGCAGGAATTCAATGTTGCAGTAGGATTCTACATCTTGAAAGGTGTCTGAATGAATAAGAACAGGACGTGCTTAGGAGACAAACGTCCTCCTGCTGCTGCTAGATGCAGCTAAGGGAACTACACATGCTGTAGTTCTGTTAAATAAGATTGTAATATCTTTTTAAATAAAAGAAATACAGCAGAACTAGAACAATTTGCCGAAAATTACTTTTTCTCCCCTGAAAATTATCACAGCTCTTACAGTATTGACAGCAGCCGGCAAGAATTCCAGTTCCCCAGCACAGGTTAGTCTGCAAACAATTCAGGGTCAAATTCTACCATGCATGATTGTGAAGAATTTCAACTATTTATAGAATATAATACTACTCGGCATGGACAAAGGTCACAAAAGTCCGACCCTAAACATGATTATGTGACTAATTTATTCCACACAATAAATGTCTTTGGTAGGTCTCCCTCCCACTGGTTCAAAATCCACTCTGAGCAGAAGAATCTCTGTTTATTACAGTAATGGTCTGTTACCTGATGGAAAGGGGCAGATTTATTGTTGACTGCATTCACTGTAAGGTTGTATTTATTCATGGTTTCATAGTCTGGAGAAGTCTTTATCTTAATGTTGCCATATATTTCATCTATTTCAAATACATTTCCTCCACCACCTGAGGTAGATTTAAAGAAGCATTATCAAGGAATACATCTTAGAAGCACATCATTAACTACACTCTGAAATTATATGTTTACCTGTGTCTTGAGCTCATTAAAACATTTTTTTTTAAATATCATATAGACAATGTAGAAGAAAAACAGACAGTATTTTGAGTGGAGCATTTGAAATGTGAGCCAACAGAATGGGTTAACAAGTTGTGCAGATATATCCGTCACACTCAAAAAGTAATAGTGCTCGAGGCACACAAGTGATGATGAACAGCACAGTGCAGCTCTGGGCTAAATCTCTGGAAGCAAGTTTCTCCAAGCCTGTGCAACTCTTAGAGGAGATTGGAGATGTGCCCAGGCACTTTTACAGTCCTCTGACCTCCTGTATGTTCAGTCTCATGTTTGCTGGTTGCAACAGTCATGAAGCACTGTAACAAGACAATACTCCTGCCAAGATCCCTAAGAGGAGGTGTTACTGAATTTATTCTGTCTCTACATAAGGTGGACTGAGTGGCTCACAGATCTAAAGAAAAATCATTTTGACTGCTGAAAGATCTGGAAATGACTTTTACTGGTTTTGGCCACCCTTGTCCAAAGCCACCTCAAAGTCTGTATACATATTGGAAATAAAAGACTGAAAATATATAAACTGTATATGCTTTTGATGGTCCATACAACAAAAAAGTATTTCAGCTCCTGCAGGCTTTGGTCCAGAGGGTTCTAAATCTCCATCTCTGTCAGATTTAAGGGCAGTGGCAAAAGGACCACTCTTCCCAACTGTAATGCCATCAGCTACCACAGTTAAATGTGTCAGGAAGCCCTCAGTTCACAAGCTGGCATGTTAACGTGCAATGAAATTGAAGGCACTTTATATTAATCACCTGGGCAGGGATCTGAGGTAGCAGAGTAGGCGACCTGCTGTCTGTTGTGGCACTTCTGCTGCACAGCTAAAGTGTCCAGCCCAAGGGTAAATACAGCAGCTCTCCAGCAGCCCTCGATAGTGAATTAGGTCCCTGACACACTTGTGATACCATTTACATCTGCTTCTAGGTGTGAAGTGCTCACAGTCCACAGGGTAAGGACAGGCTTAATTTAACAGCATTTAATACCTGGCGCAGGCACAATTCTACAAGGCAGGGATTAATTAGGCCCTAGACCCTTATTCAAGAAAGCTATGGGCATTTTTTTAATCAAAGTTACTCCTGCTGATGGCAGCTACAGCAGTCGAATAGCTGAAGATTTTTTTTAAAGCTGATTTTTAAGAGAATTCAGAGTATGATTAAAAGCACAACAATTTGTGGTTTCTGCAAAAGAAGTTCCTACTCAATCAGTTTGAAAACTGTATGAGCATAAATTAGTAAAATCCCAAATCAGGTGAAAGTGAATCTTCTTGGCTTATGTGGAAAGGGCTTAGGAGGTAACACACATAATGCTATTTATGCTTGTAATAGTATAGACAACAAAGCGACTGTTGTTCCAGTGCAGTGAGAGAATTCCTTGTTACCTGTAAGGCTATATAGAACAAAAGCATTGTCTCCTGTGTCTCTGTCCGTTGCTGTGACTTTTCCAACTATGAATCCCACAGGCACATTTTCATTTACACTGAATTCACTCACTGGATCAAAGACAGGTGGACAGTCATTGACATCAATGATCTTTATGACAACAGTGCAATAACCTCTTTTCTTCTCAGGGATTCCATCATCTTCAGCATATATGACAACCTGCAAGTTTCACAATTATTAGCAATGAGAAATCATATAAATAGGTACTTACATAAGGATTAAAAACTTTAAGTGAATTTTAAACTTTGGAGTATTCTTAGAAATGTAAACTCAAACTCTGAGTTCACCTCAAAACGATTATTGAAACTTAAGGAGTATTTGGTCAATAAAAAAGTCTTTCTATATAGAACCAACAAATTCACCAATATTTTTGCTTGAAGCAAAATAAGATCATAAAAAATATGCAGCAGCGGCAGCAACAATAAAGATCAGCTGAGAATTGTATCTGCAAGATCTCAGTCCGCACTGGACTGAGATCTTGCAGATACAATTCTCAGCTGACAACAATTTTCCTATTTTCTTGTCTCAGCAAACAACAACACTGAATACATGAGCTGTCATTTTGAAGTTAGTTATTCATGTGCTGATGTGTTTGAGAGCTTGTAGGACAGGTGAACAATGAGCCTTGCTTGAATTTCATTATAGTCTAAAGGCAGTGTCTTGCTTTAATAATGCATCACACCTTGAGATGCTCATATTCTAAAACAATGCATAAAATGTTCAAGCAAACTCAAGCTAAACAAAACCAAGTGTGTTACCTGTTATCCAAGGGAAAGATAAAGTGTTCTGAATAATGAAAAGACTTAAAAAGTCTAAAGCAAACCTGATACTCTGTAGGTTCCTCTTCATAATCAAAGGGGGCAGTGGAATAAAGAATTCCAGTTGCTTCATCTATCCTGAATTTTAGTCTGTGTGCACTGAGAATGCCATATGTTAGGAAACCATTTCTACCTGTGTCATTATCGTGAGCTTTCAGCTGGACAATCTGAGTAGGAGGTAAATTCTGTGGATGAAGAACAGAGTTGAGGCTGTCACAGATTTTGGTTAGCTGTGATTTCTTGAATTATGTGAAAAGGGGGAAGTAACAGACACTGCATACACTTACAATAATATAGACATTTTAAAATCAAAAGTACACAACTTGTCCAGCACAGTAAGAGAATCTCATTTTCTCTAATTTACAGAAAAGAGCTATTTCCTCCCCCATGTCTCTACTTACAGC
>NW_010314334.1:14822-15136 GCF_000700745.2 Antrostomus carolinensis
TCAGGAAGAAAAATCAGCATTATTTCAAACAGGTCAAATGTTAACCTCAAGCATCTAACATGCTGTTTAAGAATTATTCATGTTTAATAGCCTCTACTCCTATGAAACTCAATGGACTGTTAACTTCAAAATCATGTTTCTTTCTGAACACTAGCTGGATAATAACTACTCTTTTCAAAATAAAGAATGCATTTTTTCCTTTTTAAAAATGTTATTCACATTAAGAGTGACAGTAAATATCAGTGTTTCACTTGCACGGCATTTGAGACCTGATCTAAAGTTATTTGATCCAACTGGGCATCCAACAATTCCTG
>NW_010314334.1:15293-73565 GCF_000700745.2 Antrostomus carolinensis
ATGTTTAAGGTTGAGAAATGTGATTCTAACTCTTCTCCATCAAACTAACTGGGAACATTAAAAATAGGTGCAATAATTAAACCTATATTTATCTTAATGTTAGAAATGGACTAGATTTTAAATCAGTTGTGGCTATTAAAGAGAACGTGTGTGAATTAGCTGGTAATCTCAAAGGCAAGGTACATGCTATATAAACTATAAACATGATCAATGTGCTTCTTTTTAAAAAAGTAGCTAGCATGTGAAAAGTCTATAAACTATAAACATGATCAATGTGCTTTTTAAAAAAGTAGCTAGCATGTGAAAAGTTTTGTTTGAAGACTGAAGAGTGAAACGTTGAGCTAGGTGCTTTTGCATATTTAAATGCTGTGGCTTCTTTTGTAGGCTATCATAACCTAACAGTTGCAGACTGAAATCTCTCTTGCTTTCTGCCAGATTATTTAGTGTCAGGAAGAATCACAACAGAATGTACATGAGCAAGAGGAGAAGTATTACTAAATTAAAGACTTTTGCCTGCTGCTTCTTTGTATGAAGCTCCCTTACAAAAGGCTAAGAGACTCTATAAGGTGCCCAGCACTTCCACTAGATAGTGAATGCACATGAATATTCTCTGTGTACAAATACACAAGATGGAGTTACTGATTTTCCTTTGTGGAGTCCCTTATTAGTAAAAGATTCACTTTTTCTTCAGTATGACCACACTTCTAGATCATTCTCTTTATGTCTTGGGATTTTCAGCATGGAATAAACCTTAAACATCATATAGTGGAACAAAATGGTAAGCCTGTCCAGTTCCAGGATGTTTACTTGTATACTCACCAAAAGATTTTTTTTTTAAATTATCATTTTGAGAGTTTATTTTTGTGATTCTGTTTGGATGACATTTTCTTACCTCTTCCAATGTTACTTCTAGTAGGGAGGATGGGAAAACGGGAGAGAAATAATTTTCATCCATAATTTCCACATTCACAGAAACTTCATTAAATATGTTAGC
Source organism: Antrostomus carolinensis (assembly GCF_000700745.2). Classification (NCBI taxonomy): domain Eukaryota; kingdom Metazoa; phylum Chordata; class Aves; order Caprimulgiformes; family Caprimulgidae; genus Antrostomus; species Antrostomus carolinensis. The sequence continues at coordinate 16,288 of NW_010314334.1, forward strand.
ATTAGATGAATCTGTTGCTCGCACATTGAAAATGACTGGAAAATCTTCCCGTTTCAAATTCTTTGTTGTTCTTACAATACCAGTGGATGAATCGATAATGAAATACCCTGTTTAAAAAACAACAACAAAAAAAACCACCACAGAAATTATTCTGTTTATTATTTTATTAGTTAAAACTGAAGATATGAACCCTTCAATGCAAACTATACATTATGTATATGAATATCATATATTACAGTGTTCTTCAAAGAACAAAATAAAATTCAACATGGATTTATGAGAATGTTGGATGTATCCAGGGCCATTATTAACAAAAGCAAATAATTCAGAATGTCAGATGGGAACTGTTCGTACTGAAGATGAGGAATTCAGCAAAAAATTTCAAGGAGACCACAACTTCACACAAAACATTTTACAAAAAAGAAATATAAAGTGGCTATGTTTGATGACACAATAAAATCAGCTTAGTAAAACCAGTTTAGTAAAAAAAGAAACATGACAACGCACTGATCCAGTTGATGTAAACTTACTCTACACATTCACATTTGTTAAGAAAATGTTGCTGAGTTAATTTTTCTTCCAGCAGTCTTTGAATTTGGTATTCTTTCTCCAGTCACTGTAACTTTCTACCTGGTCAGGTGCCACCTGATCTTCCTGTGCCAGACATAAAAAGCACACAGCTGGTGCAGTCAGCTCTGTATCATGTGGCTCTAGCTAATGCAATCATGTGCCCACACCTGATCCATATCAAATTTGTACGTCTGGTTGATACACATCCAGTATTAATAACTGTAGAGCTGAGATAAAAGCAAAAGGAGAGAGTGAAGAAATACTCCAAAAGCTAAGTGCTCTGCGGTGCTAGTTGTTTAACACACCCTCTTCCCTGTTATTTCACACAGAGAGCTTACCTTTTCCATCTCCAGATACAATACTGTATATCACAGGGACCTTATACAACACACTGATGTGTACAACAAATGTATCTGGTAGTGTCTTCTCACTCAGAGGGGCAGGCTGATAGACTGCTTCAGAGAACACCGGGAATGAAATGCTGAGGGGAGCCACCATTATTGACACCTGCAGAGGAAAGGACATGACCACAGGGGTTAAGTTTTCAGGTTTAGCAGACTTTTCTATTGAGATATGCTACAGCAGAAGTCCAGAACTTTGTTAGTAAGAAAAAGCCTATCATTGCTGCATGCTGTGTTGGGCACATTAGTGCCCTGAAGGCAGCGAAGGTTAGTGAAAAATGCCAGCAACCTCATCAATTTAGGTTCACCTAAATACAGAGAGGGATTCCAGTTCATTGCATGCAGCACATTTCAAATTACTTGTCTAGCTAAACTGCTCTCAGAGAGAGGTACTGATCTGTATTTGCAACAAATTCTTCCACTGGAGACACCAGAGCAAGAGCTAGTAAGTACAGTATTTTAAAATTATTATAACTGACTTTATATATGAAAAAAAGGTGACAGGCAGTAAATAAATAAAACCTACTGCTTCACAAAAAAAAAGATAATTTAATTCTAAAGGATGCCAGACAGCTGCTCTCTGATGCTCTGAAGAATGATAGCTCACAAGTCTACATTTTAAGGTTCTGTTGTACATAATTTTCTACATTTTATCCATATACATTTCTAGTCCTTTTCTTTTGAATTCTGCTAAGCTGTGATATTTAGTGGCAAAAGATCACCAGCCAGTTATAAGCACTGTGTAAAAAAAGATTTCTTTTATCATATTTACATTTCTCAGTCTTCAATTTAGAATTTATTTTTTCTTGCATTATAGGAAAACAAACAGGAACACTTTATTTGCTGTCTCCTGTTTATTCTATCACATACTTCCATTACATCCCCTCTGACTGTCCCACGCTGACCTTGCACAGAAGTCTCCACTCCTCTAATCTTCCTCCCTCATAGTCTAGAGTGTCTGTCTGTGTCTTCTGAAGTGGAATGACCCAAACAATGACAAGTGGTGTGCCAGCAATTGCTATAGCAGCATAGCTTTGCAACTCTTATCATCTTGTATCCTGTTGCTGAAAGAAATGGAACTCTGACATTTTGATTCCCATTTTGCATAGTTTTGCCTCACTAATACCCATTTCCTGGTGTAGTTGCACTCAGTTTAGAATAAAACAATTGAGAATAAACTGCTCAAGCAGACACCAAGGTAAAGCTTTTAGTACCTTTACAGAAGTTGAAAGAGGCGGCAGACCCGAATCCGTAGCAGTGACCGTCAAGGAGTAATACAGGGGTTCAGTTTGTTTGGATAAGTCTCTTGTTAACGTGAGTTCTCCTGTGGTACTGGAAAGGCTAAAGAGGCCTTCTGAGTTTCCATCTGAAGACAGGAAAACAAGTGTTGGAGGTTTTCAAGGGAGCCAGCAGAGACAAGCAACTGAATTATCTGCCCAGGATTTAAGAGACATGGGTTGAAATCCTAATCTATATATGTTACTTGGAGCAAGGCACCTGGCCTCTCTTGATTCTGCATCTGTGTCACAGAACCATTTGGTCTGGAAGGGCCCTTGTGAGGCCTCTAGTCCAACCTCTTGGCTCAAAGCAGGGTCATGAATGAATTCAGAGCAGGTTGCTCAAGGCTTTGATCCACCAGGTGCTGAAAACCAAGGACAGCCTCTCTGGGCAGCCTGTTCCAGTACTTACTCATCCTCACAGAGGACTTCTTTTCCCCTTACATGCAGTCAGAACCTGCAATTTCAGTTTATGACCATTATCTCTCATTCTCGTACCATGCAGCTTAATTTAGCAGTATACAAGTATCTCACTAAAAAAACACCCATAAGATTTTTTCTAACATACCTGAAATATTGTAGAAAATGCCTTCATCATAACCCTTATTTTCATCTCTTGCATTGATATCTACTACCAGTGTGCCAGCTGTAGAATTGTCTAGAAGGATCTGGTGATATGAGGGCTTGTCAAACATGGGTCCTTCTTCATTAACATCTTCCACAATAACTAAGAAAAAAAGGTTCATGTCTGAGTGTAAACATGAGCTTCATCTAAATGGTTACAAGATATTTCTTCAGCTCCTCTGAACAGAGTTGGATCTCTTTCAATTTAAACCAGATGGCAATCTTGTTTTCTGTACTTCAAAATGCGTGCCTTTGTGGATTAAATTATTTACTGCTCAAGCAATAGTTGCCCACAACAGCTGCACTTCTAGCCAGCATGCTGTCACTACTATCTGTCACAAATAATAGCGTCCTATTGTTTAGCTGAGCTCCCTTCTGTGTCCATATTCATCTGATATCTCTGGTCTTTGGCTTAGATTGCAAGCATTGTGAGACAGGATTGCTTAGTTTTATATTTGTACAGGACCTGGCACAACAGGGTCATGGTCCACAATTAGTGAAGCTGGCCGTACAGCAACACAAATAACACAGAACAACAAGTAATAAATAAACCAATGCTTCCAGTCATACTGATCAAAAGTAGGCCTGCCCAAAAACTAGGATACTGACTTCACAGAAATATTTTCTGTTGTGTTGGGAAAAGATATATATTTATTTTTATTATTATTATTATTTTTTAAGGAAAAAAACAACAGCAACTAATTTTAACAACACTAAAAATCATTATGAACATTTTTTACCACTCTAGAAGCAGGCTTTCTGTAAACATGCAGAAAAATAACTGAATTATGTTTCTGGAAACCTTTTCAATCAAAATGTCAATAAGTACTCAAAAAATGCCACAGAGAAAATTGTGACTACATTGAAGTAAGTAGTGTTGGTTTGTGTGAAAAAATCTTCATTTTTGACAAGCCAAATATTTTTTGAGAAAAATTTCATCTTGCTATAGTCAAAAGGTGACATCATCATTTCTGATCATTTACTTTAGCAGAATGTATTATTACTGAAGGCTATCTTCGTGCTTTTTTTAATAAAAAAAGTTTCATGCTTTTTTACATGTGCTGAAATATTGTCTAAGGGAAATGAAGGTAAATTTTCTGTGGTAAACTAGAGCTACCTGTAATGTTTGCTGTGTCCTGGAGATGCGGCTCTCCGGGATTGAAAGCTTTCAGAATAAATGTATACTGGGAACGACTTTCATAGTCCAGAGGTTGAAGAGTTGTAATATTTCCAGAAAGTTCTCCAACATGAAATGAAGAAGTCTCTCCAATTATGGTGTAATGAATAAGGGCATTGTACCCTGTATCTTCATCTGTGGCTGTTGCACTCAAAATCTAAATGAGAAAAAAACACCCGACAAAATCCAAAGCCACCAGATTTAGAGCAGAATGAAGACAGTGGCAAAACATACATACAAGACTGGCATTTAACTATATAGTGTTTCCTGACTGAATTACTCATATGGCCATCAATTACATTTTTCGAATACTGACATAGCATATAGCAGGGCTGGTAAGAGATGTTACAGATTCTTAGGTGGTACCTCTTCCCTCGATTCCTGTAAACCATTAGTTCACATCTGCAAGGCAGATATGGAGCCAGACATGGGTACACTGAGAGAAGACAGAAAACCTTAAGAACAGGGGGATGCTGGATATATGCACAGCACCTACAGCATCTTCAAAACATACTGCCTGTAGGTCCTCTGAAAGTTAGATCCACGCAGTGTGACATTACTGATGGGGAAAGGAGGGAAAGGGAGACCGGCACAAAGAGAGCTTCAGGAAGAGTCAGTGGGACAGGCACTCCACTGTCACATACAATGGACATGCTCTGTGATTTTACAGACTCCACAAAGTAAAAAAAAAACCATGTTCACCAACGCACAGTCATCAACGATTACTACCGCTTCCAAGTTTACATGAAGAAAACAACTGCAGAACAGCCTGTTTATTCTTAATGCCACATACCACATGTGGAGGCTCATTCTCTTTTACAGTCGCAGAGTACGATTTCTGGGGAAACACGGGTGGGTTGTCATTCACATCTTCTACAGTGATGCTTAGAACTAAGCTTGCAGATTGGGACGGTTTGCCAGAATCAGTGGCCTGTCAAGAAACAAGTTGTCATTAAATGCAGCACTGCATTGATACAAACTTATTTTACCAGTTCAATTTTGTTCCAAAAATTGTGAAACTTTGTCTTAATTATCACCCCACAACATTGCTCTAGCTCTACACTTGGTGAGGTGTTGCATGTCTTCCCACAGCTGATATCCTCACCATATCACATGCTCTGCCTCATTTCATGAACAATTAATCAAAAGCTCAAGTCTGGATCCAGGTCATATGTGCCATGTGATCAGATGTAGCACCGATCAACATAAAACCATGGTATACAGGTGTGTATCTGTGATGTGGCATTTAAAAGAATAAGGAAATCACTTGCATTTTGAGAGTTTGAAGTGCCTACAAAGCAAGTTGTGAGAGCAGCTAGTATGTGCTAACGTCACAGTGCAGTCTTACATTGCACTAATATCCACCATAGAAGAGCTCTGTTCTATAGGCACATATACACAATTCTCAGCCTTTAAAAGTGTCCACTTTTATTAATTCCAAAATTTTCAGAAGTCACTGTTCTATTTTTAGTATGTATCCTTGCTGTCCTGAACACATTCCACAAGTTCAACCTGTTAAATTATTTGCTAGCAGCAAAGATCTCCTTAAATACATTTGTACACAACAGCCAGTGCTGGAACACTTCTTTGTATGCACAACAATTTATCTGATTAATAGCAGTAAAAATCAATGAAATCAGCTAGAATAAATAGATGCTCACATAAATTTTGGATGAGACTTTATGCTTTCAACTTTTTTTTTTTTTTTTTTTTTTTGGTAAAATTGTAATCTGTATTTCAGGTATTTTAAAAAGGTCTAAGTACATATAGTTTGAAAAATGAAAAAAATAAGGGAGAGGGACAAACAATATGGATTAGCAAAGCAGTAAAAGCCATGCAGCAGTATGGCAGCTGCGTGGTCTGAGATGGACTCAGGAGTGCTTTGCAGATTTCACAGTGAGCTATCACGAGACTATGACCTTTCAGATCTGATGCTTGTGAGTCATTTATTCACTACTACCAATTTACACAGCAGAAAACAAAACTCTAGGTGCAAAACATAACACAGTCAAACTTAATAATGAATTCTAATAGAATCCACTAAGATAAAGTGTTTGTCTTGCGATGATTCGGTATTTTTTTCATTTTTATGTTGAGAATTTTGTGAACTTGCATCAAATTTGTCAACTTACTATTATTTTTAATTCATAACTGTCCATCGTCTCTCTGTCTAAGGATTTTTTTGTCATCAGCTTGCCAGTGGAACTGTTAATATGAAACATTCCAGCAAAATCGTCTTCCAGAGAATAGCTTATAAGTGCATTAACGCCTATATCCAGATCAGTAGCAGAAAATACACCCAAGTCTAGACTAGCTGCATTCTCAGGAACCGATAATTTCGTTTGAATCAATGGTGAGAAAACTGGAGGATTGTCATTGATGTCAGTTACTCTCACAGTCACCTGTATTTAAAAAAACAAACAAACAAACAAACAGAGACACATATTCAAGCTGTAGAAACAGTATCCAAAGGAGAATTTTGATTCATCTTAATCTATGGAAGCCTATAGGGTGGGGGGAAAAAAACCCAACAAAAACCCCAAAGTGATACATAAAACTTCAGCATTTTTCAGCCTGTGAGCATTTGCACAACTTTAGCACCTGAGCATTTTTATTTCCTTTACTCTCAGCTATTACAAGTGAGCTAACGTACACTCTAACTGGAAGAGGTGAGCAGGATTAATAATCTGGGGCTTTCAGGCTCATCTACCTCATGCCTTTGACAGAACTATGCACAGAATCACTTTCAGTGTTAATCAGTTTCTCTGGTTATGGGTTGTTCACAGAGGAACTCTCGAGTAATGCAATTGGTGAAGCTGACAATATTTCAAGATGGTAATATCTCCTCAGAAAAAAGGGAAGTTAAATAAAAGGCTTTCAAAATCCTCATGCTCGCATAACAGATGACACTTACCTGGTGTCAAAAATTGCTTGATTTTAAAATATATTTTATATTTGTTTTTAAAAAATATTTTAAAATGCAGTATACTGTACCAAAGCAACAGCTGTATTGGGTGGCATCACAGAATCAACAGCTTCTACAATGATGCTGTATAGGTCGTCCTCTTCTCGATCTAGCCTGGCAAGAGCCACAATGTCTCCTTGGTCACTAACAGAGAACTTGTCACTATGAGATTTCAGAGAGTAAGCTACTTGTACAGCTATGCTTCCAGTCAGAGCCTTCACAGAGCCAACAGCAGTCCCAGCTGGTTCCTCTTCTTGAATGCTGAACTCATAGCTGGAGCTATCGAAAGTCAGTCTGAAGCTAGTGTCGTTTACCAGCAAGTAGAGAGTAACAGAGGCTAATGAGAGAGAACAAATTCAAATAGTGAAGCTGCTGCCCAAATAATCATGATCTGTGCTCTATTTTCCTAAATTTTTGAGGAACTACTAGAAAATGACCAAAACAAGCACGTAGGAAGGAGGAAAGAGAAGGAAAAAAAATCAGTAGTAATAAGGATTAATTAATATGTAACACATAAAACGTGATGCCTTTTATACCAAACTAATGTTCCAGAATAACCCCAGAGCAATGTTGCTTCGGTATGACAGGACAGCAAGGATCGCCAATTTGAAGTTAATGGGGATATGCAGGTGTTTTCCACTCCTTAAAAATCTTTCACTAAATTGCTTTATAACAAAAGGGAAGGGATATACATAAAACCATGAGTGCAAATTCTGTTGTGGCCACTCATCCTACTTTAAGAAAATCAGTTGTTTCTCCTGTCCATGATAAATCAAAGCCAAGCCCTAAAAATACATTTAAAAGCTACAGAAAATACCATGTGACTGAATATGTTGTGAAAAAGCAGAAACTTGTTTGATGGCTATTTGCCAGTTGCTAATTTGTTTAAATGTTTCTAATTCTAATATAACAAAGGAAAACTGAAAGAGAAACACACATTATCAATATTATTTTAATATATCTTTTTAGAGTGGCTGCTACTAGAAAGTCCTGGATTTTGTACCATAAGCACTACTGCAAGAAACACAAAATTGTATTTCTAACCAGAATTATTAAACTAAGCTTTCTGTTAATATGATCATCTGGGAGGAAAGCAAAGGGTAAAAAGCCAATATTCATAATTGCTGAAAGGTAACATGGATTCTAGCCCTAATTCATTTTGACTCAACAGCAATGGGGTTAATTTAAAATTTCAATGTTTGCAAAGGTTACGTTTATGTGGGAAGGAAAAAAAAATGAATGTGAAAAGATATAATTTACCATTTGATATAAGCTGAGGAACTCCATTATCAGCAGCAATAACTATCAGTGTAACTACTGTGTCAGCTGTGATATGGCCCAAGTTACTGCTGAGGGTGATTTCTCCAGTATGGTTATTTATACTAAAATCATCAGAATGGTTCAAAAGGCTGAATTAAAGAGAAATCAGGATAACATTCATATTAGTGACATTGGAAGTACCATCTACTTACTTTTACTTCTGTAATAAGCACTTAACAGACAGTATTTGCCTATTTATAAAGAACAGCCAAGCAACAGGTTTTAACTGCTGTGTCATTAGCCTAAATATATTGTCCTTTTTATTTCCAAGTATGTTATTTCCATCATGAAAAAAGACAGCATTCATGCCTTTGGTTCCCATTATACAGCAAGACTTTGATCTTCCCAGGAATAGGAGGCAGATATTGCACACTCAGCTGCATATTCAGCAATATCAGAAATCCAGGTGACATTCATCTGAAGACTGCAGACCTGCTAATTCCTAGTGTTCTGCGAACTCTCACAGGTAACTGGAGTGCTCGCAAGAAAAAGTACTGTCTTTAAGGTAGAATGCCTTCTCATAGTTAAAAATATTCTCTTTCAAGATATTAGTTTTAAACACCCACAGTTTCCTGACTCATTAATCTGTCCTTCTCAATCTGTAATTTTCATATAAAGGTATTTTCCATGATACAGGGCATATCCAAAAATCTTTCTCAATTAATTTTTTTATACATAGTACATAGTGCATTGTGAAAGTTAGGATTTCTTGATCTCTTCCTCCTAGCAAACACAAAATGTGTGAAAAGACAGTAATTCTCAGAGATTTATTTACTTCCTATTCAGAAACTCCAACACATTATTCAAAATTTCAGAAATTCAAACAAATCCTGACTTTGATTTTTTGTTGCTAAGTTTATAATTTGATTGCATTCTTTTTCTTATGGCATAATCATGATTTGATAAGCCCTAAAACACAGAGTAATGACTGTCCTTTTTCCTAATTTTAAAAATAATTACTGATTATAGCACTTGGAAAATATCTATGAACAGGTCTTATCTTCTTATGACCAATAAAAATACTTTGTGAGAAATAAAAATACCTTCCTGTTTCTTTAACAGAAGATACTTATTAACCTCACAGAAGTTTACCTGTAGGAAATAAGAGAATTGATCCCAACGTCAAGGTCAGTAGCAGACACGGAGAGCACAGACAGTCCTTCTTTTGCTGTCGCTACACGTACACTGGCTGAGTATTGTGTTTTTGTAAACCGAGGGGGGTTATCATTCACATCTAACACTTGAATGCTGACATACGTGAAATTCTGGCATGTGACAGGAGAAAAACACAATTTACAAAATGCACAGACACTTAAATTGATGAATAAAAGGAAGTTGCAAATAAAGAATAATGCATTCCTCTCTCTTACCTGCCTTTGAGGTACTCCGTTATCAGATGCCACCAACAGCAGCTCATACTTCTCTTTAGTTTCACGGTCTACATAGCCATTAACCAAAATGGTTCCATCCTAGAGAAGGTAATATGGTTCAATGCACAGATCATTTTGATAACTCTTGTACACAGAGTCTTCCAAACAGATGAGGGCTTGAAATCCTCTGTTCTCCTTGGGACAAATATAGTTCAGATACCAAGCAACATCTGACCAGTATGTCTTAGCTTTTGGGCATCAACTTATATTTCCAAATGACACAGCACATGCTGGTTTTGATGGGTAGTAGAATAGTTACTGCATGCTCCTTTTACCTGATATATCTTACTATGTCACAGAATCACAGAATGTTAGGGATTGGAAGGGACCTTGAAAGATCATTTAGTCCAATCCCCCTGCCGGAGCAGGAACCTAAATGAGATCACACAGGAAGGCGTCCAGGCGGGTTTTGAATGTCTCCAGAGAAGGAGACTCCACACCCTCCCTGGGCAGCCTGTTCCAGGGCTCTGTCACCCTCACTGTAAAGAAGTTCCTTCTGAGGTTTAAGTGGAACCTCCTGTGCTCCAGCTCACACCCATTGCCCCTTGTCCTATCATTGGGCATCACTGAGAAGAGCCTGGCTCCATCCTCATGACATTTGCCCTTAACATATTTATAAACATTAATGAGGTCACCCCTCAGTCTCCTCTTCTCCAAGCTAAAGAGACCCAGCTCCCTCAGCCTTTCCTCATAAGGGAGATGCTCCACTCCCTTCATCATCTTGGTGGCTCTGCGCTGGACTCTCTCAAGCAGTTCCCTGTCCTTCTTGAACTGTGGGGCCCAGAACTGGACACAATATTCCATGTCAAGTACCTTCATGAAAAGCAGTATCTAAATTCTGTTTTCAGCATATCCAAACCCTTACCTGTTGGATGCTATATGGATTATCCCCATCCTCAGCTGACAAGTAATAAGTAATTCGTGCATTCTCTCCCTCATCCAAATCAGTAGCAGTCACATGTCCAACTCTAGCAGGAGCACCCAACGTGTAATCTCCTTCCAGAATTGCAAAACTGTACGGCTGCATCTGAAACTCAGGGTTGTTATCATTGACATCCAGAACAGTGATGTGGAACAAGGCACTTGAATTAAGCCCATTTGTTTCAGCATCAACTGCCCATACCTGCCAAAGTAAGAAAAAGAAATGGAATTTTACTAAATTGCACTGTCATTTTAACCATCTGGTGAAGATACAAAAAAAGGGTTCAAGGGAATGAAGTAGAAATGACCCAAAGCCACAGAGTCTGTCCCCAAATTTACTTGTAAAGTGAATCCAGATGTAGTCTCCCTGTCCAGTTCTGTGTTGTTCCTTAATGAAAGTATTCCAGGCATATCCACAGTAAACAAAGTACTGTTATGAATAAAGTGTCCCTGAGAAAAGCCAGCCTAAAAAGAAAACATAGTTCATTTAAGACTAAAATGATGAGTATTTACATTAAAAAAACCTCCCCAACTTACTAACACCTGACATTTCTATAGAACTTCTCATTACAGAAGTACAAGCACTTTGCAAGGTTTAATAAATTAAATCTTGTACCCTGAGCTATGGGAATTGCACAATATTACTGTGCAATAATAATATTGCACTTCTTTGGTAAACAGAAACCAGGGGAGGTGGAATTCCCTATGGGCTTCCCTGTTTGGGTCCTACACATTCTCTCCCTAAAGCTCTCTAAGATCAACCTCCATGATGTGAGGAGCAGCAACACACAGTTCAGTGGAGTCTGAACTAGGAGAAGCATTTATGCTTCTTTAAAACTGACATAAGCAAGAATATTATAGCAAATCAGAAATCTGTTCCTCCAAAACAGCTCCCCAGTGCCATAGCTACATATGAAATTTCTTTATAAAACAAGGGCAGAAAAAAACAACTTTTTATAAAGCAGAGTGAAATTGTGTAATCTCCTATTAAAAACTATATCAGCTTTATAAATTACCTTTCTCCCTGACTAAGCTGATACTAAGGGCAGTTTGACTGTGTTACAGAAATGCACTAACAAATATTCTCAGATAGAAACAAGTTACCAAGCAATCTTAAACCGGAATTGATTATTTTGACACAATAAGCTGAATTTGGGGGAAAAAAACCCCAACTGTTCTCTATCTGGTGTGACATACATGCATTCATCCCATATGCAACTGCACAGATACAACTTTTTCTGTCTTAGATTACGTATGTATAGGGAGAGAAGCTCTCCCTAGTTTCTCTAATACAACCAGTAAACTACTTTGTACATGGTCTTGACTTCCTTGCTTCATTTAAGAAATGTCCCTTTGCCCATCTACTACTATGCTTTCTTGCAGGTTAATAGACAAAAAACATGTCATTTTGATTTATCAGGATGAGACTAATTTGGTACCTACCTCGTCCTTGTCAGTAACACTGAATGTGTAGATAGGACTACCCTTTTGTATGTTTTCAAACACAAATACATCATAAGCTGCCTGATTAAATTCTGGTGGGTTATCATTGACATCTAGTACACGCACAACAACAAGTGTTTTAGTGCTGAGACTTGGCTGCCCTCCATCTGATGCCTCCACTTCTACTTCAAATTGCTTTATGGTTTCATAATCCAGCTGCTGGCTCAGGCTGAGCTGGCCTGTGGTCAAATTGACAAGAAACACTGGTGAGGAGGTTTGAGGTTGCTGGCTGACGATTCTGTACTTCACGAGAGCATTGATCCCAGCATCCGCATCAGTAGCAGATACTGTTAGCAGTGGACTTCCAAGCACTTCATCTTCAGGGACGCTCACTTCATATCTACTTGATGAGAAGACTGGAGGGTTGTCATTCACATCTTCAATGATGACTGTCAAATTGAGAGCTGTAGACAGCACAGGTTGGCCTTGGTCACTGGCAATCACTGTTAAGTTATAGAAGCCTTGTGTTTCTCTGTCCAATACCTTTTCCAGAAAAATTAAACCTGAGGTGTTAATATCCATTTTTCCTTCTCCTCCTTTCAGAGTATAAACCACTAATCCATTAAAGCCCTCATCCACATCTGTAGCTGACACATTGGCAATAGTAGTTCCAACTGGTACGCTCTCCAGAACAGTAATGGTAGTGCTGGTTACACCAAACACGGGACTGTTATCATTGACATCTGTAACTTTGACAAACACTGTAGCATAGTCTGTAGCATTTCCATCTGACAAGGAAATATTTAGGATGTAATTATTCTGGGACTCGTAGTCCAGTTTGGCTCTTGTCAAGATGATTCCATTGACATCGATGTCAAATGTAGCAGATTCCGTCAGTACTTGAAATTTAACTGGTATGTGAGGATTTAAAGACTCATATTCTACCTGTGTAAGATACAGCATATTATCCATAAAATATTTAAAACTAATAAACCACTGTCTAAAAAAGAATAATGCTTTTAAATATGTCCAAACTAATTTTACTAATTTTATTCATTAATATAAGTAAAAATCAAGCCACAATATACATAAAAATACAGCTGGGGAGGACTGATTATTATTGGAACATCACTAACAAAGAAATGTGAATATGTATAATACATAATAAAAATAACAGACCTTTGGTTCTGCCTTTCTTTATACAAAAAAGTGATAAATTTATTAACACAGGAAGTCAGTAAATCAAAACACTAAAAACGCATTATCTTCTCACTGCTTGGCATCAGACCTCCTATCTGACTTCAGGACTGTAACTAAGAAGTAGTTATCACAGTGCATTCTGATGGCCTCTCTTAGCATTTTTTGATCAAAATGAAGAGCAAGTTCTAGAGCCTTCTTTGAAAATCCCTTTAAGACAGTTTTCTGATGGTAAGTTCATTTCCTAGCTATATAATGTCACAGGGTTTTGATTTATCACCAACAGACGAGTGAATATTGCCTGTCCTCGCCTTTGGGCCACTATAGGCTTTGGAGAATGTTCAAAGTCAACAAAGGGCCACGCGTGACAGTTTACTTTCTCAAGCAGTTCTGGGATTTATTTTGTTTGCTTTTGGATGGGAATTTTTGGTTTCATTTTTGCTTTTTTTTAGGGGGTGGTGGTTTTTTATGTTAAATGGTAGCAGATACTGTTTAAAAGTTTGCAATGGAAGGAATAGATTTTGTGGGTAATAGGCTTCATCTGAGGGATGTAGTCAGTACATAACATATGTGAAGCTTGATATGCAGAAAACACAACATCTAGTTGTCCATAACTCAGGGAGATATAGACATTTATAGCACCTACATACAAGATTTTCTTATAGCTGTCATGTCCTATGCAAGTGATAGAATAATTTGTTCTTACTCTTGCTACTTCAACAGGACTGGCTAGCTCTTCTTCCACAGACACATTATATGTTTTCTGAATAAACTGTGGTCTAGAATCTCCAACTGCAAAGATTTGTACTGGCACTGATGAACTTCTTGGAATAATCCCACCTGCAAGTCAAACAAAACAATCTCCCAGCAGATGCACAAAAGAAATACTTTTTCACTGGTACTGATTTATTTTTTTAATCCCTACTGCTACTATTATGGTACTGCTGAGAAGCCCTAATTAGGAACAGAGCTTCATGTGTTGGGTGTTACACTAATATATGAACCTGAATACATACAACAATATTAGCACAGACAGACAAAGGAGGGACTGATGAATCTCTTTTGTAACCATAATCCCCCCAGTACCCATTTTATCTGCATGACCATAGGTTTAAAGACACAGAGTTCATGTTGGCCAAATCAAGGGAAAATTGTGAGGGTGAAAAACACTTTGTATGTTCATGTCACCAAAAGTAGAATACCATTCCTAGGTTACATTTATCTCCACCCTTATTCAGATCATGAATGTTTGCTGAGTTCTCTTTTATTCTTTTAAAACAAAGAAAGCCTTAATAAATATGGCTATGGAAAAAGCATTTGTGATTGTCATCCTAAAAATGGCCTTGGCATCTCCATTTTAGTTTTTCAATACCCACATGGATGTGCAAACAAAGACCAAGTTACTCATCACATTTTACTTTCATTTTACTCCCTGTTGATCGATGACTGAATTATAAATTCCTAGCTGTGCTGAATCTCTGTGTTCCATGCTGTGCAACACCAGTCAATAATTAAGTTAAAGGAATGTGTGAGATGTGTTATTTTGCACATTCTTCCCAGAGCCATAAAGAAAACTTAGATTTGATATAACAGCATGAGCAGAGATGCAGTAATTATTTTGGATAAATTAAACAGCTTTCGTCTTATCTTTAACAAACAAGAGCAGATAAAAATATATGGTATTTTAAAAATAAAGCCTGAGAGCTTGTTTTGACAGCATTCCTTCAAGTAAAAAACCAACCCAAAACTTGTCACTGGGAATACTTGGGTTGACCTGTACTAAAGTCTTGTCTTACCATCAACAGCTGTTACCCACAAGACAAAGTTCTTAAGCTGGTTGACTCCTAATGGGATTACTGTTTTTAAACTGATTTCTCCTGTGGATGTATCCAATCCAAAGTATCCATCTTCATTGCCACCAGCTAAGATGAAGCTTATCTCTCCATTTATACCCTCATCTGGATCATCAGCAGCAACCTGGAGAAAAAAAAATTAAAAAAAATTACTCTAGTTTCTTGTGCTGTTATCAAGTAATATAGAATTGCTTACTCTTGTGTAGTTTGCAGAGGAAAATCATTGAGGTAGCAGATAATTAGAAATTAGTTGTGATTTTTTTTCCCCCTCTCATTTATAGCAAATAATTGGTCTGGATAATTTTATATATATAAAAATCAGCTAAATATAGCCACAGTAAAATTTGGTTATACCTTTAACTGACTGACTGTCTGCTTCCTATATGATTCCTGGGTTAAACCTCAGTAAGAATGTTTGCCCTTTGATGCACACATAATATAATTCCAGCAGTGAGAAGGAAATCCTGCCCCTGTGGAACTCATGTGAATGCCACCAAGTTTGTATGTCAAAGCTTGATTGATAGTAATTCCAAAGTCACTGGAGGTAGGTTGTTCAGAAGATTGCATCAGGAGGCATT
This sequence comes from Antrostomus carolinensis, assembly GCF_000700745.2. Taxonomy (NCBI): domain Eukaryota; kingdom Metazoa; phylum Chordata; class Aves; order Caprimulgiformes; family Caprimulgidae; genus Antrostomus; species Antrostomus carolinensis. The sequence continues at coordinate 32,044 of NW_010314334.1, forward strand.
AAATCAGTATACCGGAGTATGAGTTTTGATAGTGACTCCCTACATATCTCAGCTCCTGAAGTTATTTTTTTCTTGGTTTTCTGTTTTATTTGGTTAACTGGGCTACTATCTTACAAAAGTATATGGCATCTAAAAATTATCAACAATGCTCCAGCATTCAGCAACCTTTTAAAAATTTTTATGATTATTTACATTTTTGGACTCTAACAACATTCAGTTTTTATTAAGCACCTTACAACAACTAAATCCAAGAATCTTATTTTCTGTCTTGTGTTTGTGGAATTCAGGATGGTGCACAGCATCTAAGATCAAGAATAAACATCCTTTACCATTTGTTCCCTGATCTGGGATACGATTAGAACATCCAGGACACTGTGATTATGGAATATCACCAGGTGTAAGATTTTAAATGAAAGATGGATTGTTTCTAAACTCAGAGGAGTTTAAACAAAGATCCCCTATTCAATAGGACCACTACACAACTTCAAGCAAGGACTCATGCATATGTTCAACTTATTAAAATGTCATTTTTACTTAGTACTTCTAGTACCTGAAGAATGGACATTCCTGCAGTCATGTTGATGAAAATATCCTGTTTATATGGTGTGCCTCTAAAGGTTGGGTTGTTGTCATTTTCATCCAGCAGCAATATGTTGATTGTAGAGTGTGCCTCATTGTAAGGTGGCAAATGATCCCTAGCAGTGACCTTTAAAAATGATGCAGTAAAATTATTGCCTTATTCAATTGCATGTTCCATAAGTAGTAAGAAAGATAAATGACAATTATAAGCTGAGTAAACTGCGTCACTAATGGTATTTCCCTCCAGATAGTCTAGATTTGATTCTTCAAATAAGCTGTTTATCGATATCAGAGTCAGCTTTTTGCTAGGACAGATCAGGTATAACCTGTTTGCCTTGGGTTGCTTTGGAAAGGAGAAGGCTTATTCTTAATACCTGTAGGTGAATAGATGGTATTCTCTCCCTGTCCAACAGTGTGGAGTTTCTCACAGTTAGGACCCCAGCTTGACTTAGCTGGAAGGGACTGTCAGCTGGAGCCAGAAGGAACGTTCCCTGGAAGCCTCCCTGCAAACAGTAATATTTGTTATTGAATAGGACAGTTAGAGAGCTCGTCCCTTCGAATGTTCTCTCCTTATTTTCCAGGTGAAAGACATTTAGCTTTCTGGTTTAATTGAGGTTGCAATTCCAAAAATAAAGGAGAGGAGCAAACAACATGAAAGCAGTATATCATGCAGGCTGAGAGCAACTTGCAGCTTTGTGTCCATTTATCACTTCTGCACTTTCATATTTGGGATTTATGCAAACCAGATGAGTTTCAGAGACAGACAGAATTTATGCTTTGGCTGCAGTACTCTACCCCTTAAATAAGTGAAATTAAGTTTGTTTTGCTTAAACACATTTAGGCAGTTAGAAAAATAAAATCTATAGCACCATTCACTATACCTGTATAACACAAATGCACTTTATATTGTACTTCAGAAGCGCAGTATTTGTAGCAACTATGATGACGTTGTCATTTTACCTCATCTTTGTCAGTAGCTGTTACTTGAAGAACTTCCATCCCATTTGGGAAATTTTCTAGAACTGAGATATTGTAACTTGACTGTGACAACACTGGATCATTGTCATTCACATCTTCAATAGTAACCAGCACTACTGCATCAGCTGTTTTGAAAATATTGTCTTGCTGAGTTGCCTAGAAAACAGAGTTTGTAGCTGTAAATTCCACACCCTGGTAACAGTGAGCCATTTCAGCAGAACACAAGGACATGACATGACTGCATATACTAAATCAATGAATTTTTCCTTTATTTTGCATTTTAAATGGCAGGATGGAGCCTTGATACCAACTGCCCTTTAACATTCCTATGAGAAATACTATTAACAGCAACATGGATTCACATAGTATTTCATGAAATTGAGACTCGGTATTAACACATAACTCCAAAACAATTGCTACCTGAATGCCTACAACAAGGTATGGACATTCTTCTCTGTCAACTGCAGTATTTACTTCCAACACTCCAGTGTCTGCATTGATTGAAAAGGTGTTGCTATAGGCCGGGGGTTTCACTGAAAAACAAATAATTGCAATGGCTTAATGAGAATGAACCAGAGAAGTAAGTCTGATCCATCCTTTTTATGACTTATCTTCTCAGATAAAAAATGAACAAAATAGCAAAAATGTAAATAGCAAAAATGAACAGATAAAATGCTTTTTTTCCAAACACTCTGTCCTCAAAACAATTCTTAGAAAATTCACTTGCACTTCAAGGGTCTCAAATTAAGCATCTCATGAGCTTTTAGCAATTCTCTCGAGAGGAAGAAAAGTTCCTAATGGAATTGATATCTCTAGATGTTCCTGAATGGAAATACTTTGATCAAACTGAAGCCTCTACACTGGCTTATGCTTTGAATCAGCAATTGTTGGAGGAAGGTTAAGAACATCTAAACATTTTAAAATAGTTGGATCCTGCTATAATGACAGAAATTAAGCTGATTTAGCTCACAGAGCAGCACTGTACTGAAGATGTATGGAGTTAAGACATCTTCTGACTGTACACTGCACTTCTTTATCATTCTCTTCAGTAACAGAGATATCATAAATTACTGTGTGAAAGTCTAGAAGAAAATAAAGGCTCTTACCTAGTTTGATGCTGTAAAATACTTTTTCATTTATACCTGTGTCTCCATCTTTAGCTAATATCTTCTCTGGGAGAATAGCCAGAGGACCCAACTAGAAAACATATATTGACTTGATTCACTTGAAATAAAATACACATAAACTTTAATTTGTTCATTCAGTCACAATTTTGATTAAAGAAACAAGAAACATGTATCTAATCACTGGGATCCAGAAAAAATTCTCTCTGTCATACGTGCTCTACAGAGGAAAATGATGATCAAAATATTTGATGGATACACTGTGTTTGAGAAACACTGGATTATGAAGCAGTAGTTACTGATGGAATTCATGTTAAGAACATTGAATGTTTCATTTCCATTCCTCTCCTGGAAAACAATACACAAGTCTACATTGCAGCCCAAATAAAAACAGTAATTTATTTAAAAGATCAAAACATTTTAGAAGATCTAAAATTATTCCTTTCAGACAATTAAAGACAAACTTCTACCAAAAGGGACACCAAAGGTAAAATATCAGAAGCATATGTGGTTTAAAATAGGCTAACATGAAGACAATGATAAAGAAATAGGGATAATAAAGAAGACAGTTAACTATTTTAATTTTAGTGGATTACTCTGGTAATACTACAACGTGATCTTTTTTTCTGTCAATACATACAGAAGCCTGAGTTAAACAAATACATTCCACTCAGAAATTTCCACCCTATATAGAAAGAAAAAAATTACAACATAATATAAACTATAATTTACCATTCCCATTCTTATTTTGCTTTCAGGATTGTAATTAAGTTTGAAGGAATTACACTATTTAAAACTGAAATCAGGCAGCTAACTCCAGGACTGATGGGCAGTCAACTGCCCTTCCAAGTTTGCAGTAAAAGCCCTGTCACAACACTTGTTCAGTTCTTTTTTTTTTTTTCCCCTTTTCTTTTTTTCCTCCAAACACAAAAGAATTGGTTTCTGTAGCAGAAAGCTTGTTTTATGCTTCATATAATACACGGCCTGTTTACTTGATACTTGGATGTCTACAGTTGATAACCTTACAGTTCACACAAAACAAGGCAGCCCTCCATCTTAAGCTACTCAACGGTGAAGAATCCTTGAAAGAAAAGGACTGTGGACTGGAATAACTTATGTACATTCACAGCATTCAGTGAAAAGCTTTTACCTGGTTTTCACTGATTTTTCCATTGTACACTGATTGGCTGAAATAGGGGTTCAACGTATCATAATCTTGTACACTAATTAGTAACGATGCAGTATCACTGTTGTTTCCAAACTTTTCCTACATCCCAAGAGAAGGAAGAAAATAAGAAACATTGTAATGAGAGACATTTCTCAGTGGGAAATACAGTAGAATATTATTATATATGCTTTGTAGCATCTAACCGTTTTTAACCTGAGAACTCTCACCCTGTCAGATTTTTCCATTTCTATAAATCCAGTTCTAGGAATAATACTATCACTAGGTAATTGTTCTTAGTTATTAATTTTATAAGAGGCAGGTGTTACACAGTAGCATGTAGAATGTAGTAATAGTACATTTGCTGCAGCTGTACTATTTGTTAGATACCACAATAAATGTGGCAAAATTACTTCTTTTTAGTTCTAAAAGGAAGTGAAGGCAAATACATATTCCAGTCTCAAAAAAGACACACAAAAAGGCTGCAGGTGTTAAGCTGCAGCAAAAATAGGATAGATCTGCTGGAATGAACAGAATAAATGTGTACAACATACATACTTAAAGAAATACACACTAAAAGAAACTTAGGCTGGTATTTGAGAGGAGACTTAAACAACAGCTCAACTATTAAGAATGTTCTATTTTATCTGCAATATAAGACAAGATGCAGACACAACTTCTGGCTTGGGAACTCCCTAAGTTGTAAATTTGTAGAAACTGGGAAGTTCTAACAAAGGAAGTATCACTGTAGAACTATTGTGGTTCTCATTCTTCTTTTAATTTATATCATACCTTTGCTTGGACTGTTAAATTGAAAAGGTTGACCTTGTTGTAATCCAATGTTTTATTCACCATGATGTTTCCATCGCCTTCCCTTATGTAAAAGTAATCGGAGTTTGGACCCTATTAAATGAATAAATCATATATTTTACGTGACTAACAATGAAATACATTTTATTTTCTCTTGCCACCTTTATTACTGGATGATTCTTCATAAAGGACCAGGAAACTCTTGAACACCACCACAGGAAAGGAAAATGCTGATCTTCTTTCAACACATTCTATTGCCTCTCCCACCCGTGCCATTAGACTCACTACCTGGTTTATATCACCCTATGGTCAATAACTAAAGCAAGTCAGATGAATGACATCAGCTTCCCTTCACCAGCTATAAAAGGAGCAGAGAGCAAGCTCAGATGTGAAGATCTCCACTGCAGATATCTGAGATTAGTTGAAATAATCTGATTTCAGGTGGCTTACACATACACCTCAGCAGGACTGGAGATAGACAGCAAATATTTGTGATATGAACTTTAAAAAGAGGGGAAACTGTTTCACTCCTGCTTCTAGAAAGGACCATTGAGTTACACAGCTGTAGCTAAAGAGTGCCACAAAACATTTCACAAGTATTAAGAAACAAGATTCGGGGCTTACTGCATCCTAGGCTTTTCCTGTGCTGTAAGTTCTAACTTTAAATGGTCTTTCTGATGCTAGCATTTGGCAGATTTGTAATAGGAACTGCTCAGTCCAAGACAGCGTACTCGAATTGGGTGTCAGGCTATATTTTGTATGAAATGTAGACTGGTGTTCACAGTCTCTGACAAGCAAAGGGCACTTACCCAAAGACTGTATGTAATGAGGCTGAACAAAGGTGAAAAATCTTTATCCAGAGCTTCCACTTTTATAACTGTGAAATTTATTGCAGATACCTAGAGGAAAAAAAGATCATCAAATGCTCAGTCACAAGTCCCTTCAGGTATCCCTAAATGGGATACATAAATGCCACCTCCTTAGCATATGCAAGTTACTTCCAACTTCCATTTTAGGTCAGAGGGCTCCATGTTTCTTCTTCACCCCATGCCTCTAGCTGTACATGCAGCCCAGCCATTTCCACACCCATGTGGAGGTGTGGAAAAGTCCTGTAAAAGTGCATGTAATGATCTAATATGAGTGTGGTCACACTAGAACCTCATGTGCTTTGGCCCCAGAAAGTAACCTAAAAATATCACAAGAAAAAAAAATATTAACTTTTGCCATAACCCACCTCTGATACTGAAGCGCTATAGTGAGTTTGTAGAAATTGTGGAGAATTGTCATTTACATCTTCTAAGGTTAAATCCCGTGCGTTCTCTACCTCATTATTCTTCGTAATGGAAGCAAAAGACACATTAGAAACAACAGCAGTGACATAGCAGCATACTGCTAACATTTAATTTCATCATATAAAATGAGAGCTTTAAACAGACACCTCTTCAGTTCTAAAAACTGTAATGAGAGAGTTAGACTACCATTTCTAATAACAAAGTTGATGAAAATATTTTAAAATTAACTTTTAAAAATGTACCTTAGGTTTTCTGTGAACAAAAACACTCATTCCAATTGGCACATTTAAACTAATATATCTCCTACAAAGTACTCTTAACTCCCTGCATCATATCTTTAAATGAAATAGTAGTTCAGAAAATAATAATTTTCATTAAACTTAGACAAAAAAGGCAGTTGATAAAATAAGTCTTTTACTTACCGTTCCAATCCTTTGGCAAACAACAGCATAAAAGAGATGGTCACTCTAAAAATTAACAAGCAAGCAAATAAATAATATTTTCTATGAACTCCTAATACAATTTTCAAAGAATGTTTATGTCAAAAGTATAAAAAAAACCTTCTGGTACTTGAATCCTCAGGTGTGCCATGCTGAGTTGACAATGAATTGTTCATTTGATTCAGTTACAGGAGAATACTTCAGCTGTTTTTTGTCATTTCAATATGTTGTGCCAAAACACACTGCTTATAATATATAGCAAAATCATTAAAGATTATTAATTGTAAAGTTTATTTGCCTGCCATTCATCTACTGCTGGTACCTACCCATGCAGACCCCATCTTCCCTGTACCTGACTGTTCTCTCTGATAGAAAATTGACAGAGAATAGGAGAATATGTGTAAGAAGCATAAAATTATCCAAATGAGAAATGCAAATGTAAAAGCTGTCGACACATTTTCATCAATTAGAAGTCTTGACTGTAACAGTGGTTTTTAAAATATGTAGGGTTCAATTGTCAAGTACAGTGCTACTCTGAAATAGTACTTGTATAAAAAAATAGCCTCTCTACTTACTCCATAGAGCTACACCATTTTCATATTCAGAGGCAACTTCAGTCAGGAAAAACATTCATATTGCTTTATAGATTCCTGGTAGTCCTACAGGGCAAGAATGGCCTTGGAAGAAGGACGGATCCTTTTATGCATCAACCAACAGAGGCCAATGGATCTATTCATGTGTGAAGTTAAGCACTTACATAAACATTCCTATGATTAAGGTTTGCCTCCTACCAAGTTTTATCTGATCAATCTCACTTTGATGAAATAATTCATGTTACTGAGAGATGAGTTTTAAGAAAAGTGACATCTATCATAACTGTGTATTTACAACTTTCATTACAAGTGACAATACATGATTAGGGAAGACCCTGTCTGACTGTCAGATCACAGATAAGTGTACAGTTACAGGAAACTGAAGACATTTAAAAGATATTACTGAGAGACATATTGAAGTCTGTGCTACTCTTCCTGATGAGTCACTTTTTTGGAATATCAATCTGTATTGTGTGGGAACAAACAATTAAAATTCATGTCTAGTGCTACGTTTTTTCACCTGTCAATAAAACTTTTATATCTAGGCTTTACATGCAGTGAAAAGAATACCTCAATAGAATCAACATCCAGCGGCTTACGAGTCCTCACTGTTGCATTATTAGATCCAGGATTATATATTAGCTCCACATATGGTAAGTGTTCAGGGAACAGATATTCTTTTAATTTCAAATTCACATTGGGTGGTATATTTGTAATCCATTCTATGTCACCTGTAGGAGAAAGTGTAACAAATCAGATTGCTTTATGGAAAATAAATACTATAGCTTCATTTCACATGCACTGACAACTAGATTACTGGTTACCTTTTGGTTACATTTTATATTATTTTGACATTTTCACCTAAACAATGAGATCTGCTAAAGTCCCCCAAGTACTGTGCACAAGTGTATTGGTATGTTTTTAAAACCACACAAATCTACTTTTTTCAATATATTCACACTCTGTAACAATATGTCCAGAATGAAAAAGCTTGGCATAACTTGCACCTAAATTTCCACTGTTTTCTGGAAATAGCTTTATGCTGCAAAACTTCTTTCACATTTAGTATGAAAATGTAATCAAAGGGTAATCAAAGTCAGGGAATAGAATCAAAACCGGCAAGAGGCAAGTCAGGGCTGCAAGTTTTTTTTTATTTTGGTACGGAATGGCAACTCTATGGCCCCTCCTTTAATCTGTTCCTATACATAAAGAATACTGAAACACAAACCAATGCAACCTTTGGATCAATTCAAATGTGATTTTCTACAAACACACATTTAGGAACTACTGTCTTGAAATTATTAAAAATTGTTATTTGTAATTATCATGATTCATACTAGACTCACTATCATTTCAGTATTGAGTGTATTACTTGCTCGGTTAAATATCAAATCTGTGTTTGAACGTGCGTTTGAAATGGATCCTTTTAAACCATCCAGTGTGGTGCTACTAGCAATTTTATTAAATAGATTAAAGTTACCTTACTCATATTGTCAGGATATTTGTGTTTATGAAATGATACTTGTCTTCTCATGGAAGAAATTATCTGGCTTGCAAACCCAGAGTCCCCTCTCCCCTCCAAAATCTTTCCTGAACATCACAAATATTTTCCATGATCTTCAGGAAACTTGCTAGCTGTATTTTTTCTTCCTCCATCATTTCTGTTCTCCATCACCACTAATTTAGGCCAGTAAACCCTTTCTGTAACAGTCCTATCTCTAATCACCTACAGATTTGTGGTCTTAGTCTCTAAGTGCCTGAAAGAAGAGAACCTTGTCTTCTTCCAACAGCAGGGAGTGTCTGGAAGGCTGTCAGCTACCAGCCCCAAGATACTGGACTGTAATTGCATGTAAGGAGAAAGTCCAGTCAGGTGGCAGTAAGCACAGAACAACTGGGCTGTGTCTAAGGGGCACAGCGTTGTGTGGTATCACACTACTGCTTGCGATGTTGAAATTGTCGGAAGAAAACATTCTAGGAAAACAAAATCTATCTTTGCCTGCTGATATACTCTCTAATCCTCCATCCAGAGTTAAGATACTTTCAGACAAGAAGTACAAAGAAGCTGCCTAGGAAACAGCATTCTGTCCAGTGGAGAAAGTCTAACAAAAAGGAAGTGCTTGGAAAAATTGAAGCTGGTTGTCCCTCTTGCTTATTCATTACAGATATGTCAGCAGGTAGAGTCATAAATATGACACACACAAAGGGCCAGATTTCTTGATAGCTGCTTAAAAATTAAATGGAGAGGAATGAGGGTGAAAGGTAATTCTTTTCCTTTCTACCTCCATGCAAGAATCAGACACAGCAGCTATGCTCTTACAGCTCTGAAAGAAACGTTTCAACAGTGACTGGAAAAAACCCACTTGCTCTGTATCCTATCTCTTTTCTGTATCTTGCTGAAAGCCAGAAGCAATGAAGATTGCCTGTGGACAGTCAGCATGGGCCTGGCATGTCCTTCCATGAGATCCTAAGGGTTATGACATACCCCAAAGGGAACATTTTGGCCATAACCTGGGCTTCGCTTTGTGAGATCGCTGTATACCTGTTAGGCAAGTCAAACCCTGGCTGCAGGGCTGCTTTTAATAGACAGTGTAGTCACAGACAACAGCCCTACCCTTTAGTTAATAACAGCAACCTCTCTGGTTAGTGGTGGGAGGCAAGGAGGATGGAGTTATCATGTTGTTTAGTTAACAACAGCACTGCATTTGCAATGTAAATGCAAAAAAAAAAAAAAAAGCATTGTCTACTCCTCCTCTTCTGCGCTGTACTCTCTTGCAGTCACTGTAATTCCCCAACTGTGGGATTTTGTCTCCAAGGCAAAGTAACACTCTGCCTGGCAAGCTAAGGAAGCAAAGAAAATGTGGGGATAAATTACTGTCAACGCTATCAGGTTGCACAAATTAAATAATCATCAGAATAATACAGAGTGTGCTACACTAACAAAGAAAACTAGAATAGAAAATACAAATACATTGAGCAGCCAGCATTGATCCTGTAATTTGCCAAACTGCAAGCCTGCTTGTTGTTCTGCACTCCATCTGCTCTCCCTATTGCCCCAACAAAATAAAAACTGGTCTTTCAGAGGAGCTCCAGTCTGAAGCAGAGCAGAGCTCCAGAAGCAGAGCAGGGCTGTGGTGGCAGCTGATATAGGAGGGAAGGAAGAGATCAACTCTGGTGGGCTCACTGGACAAGGTGAACTGTAAATATCAATTTTTTAGTACTTGTTTCCTTTCCCTTTGCCTGCTTGCCCTATTCAGCCAGTGACATCTTTGGATCAGGGAATTCTGGTTTTTAAATTTATTTATTCTGCTAAGCAGTATGCCATGGAGGCAGCTGCTGCATCCAGCCATGAAGACTACTCTAAGTCAATTAATAATACAGATTAATTATAAAATACACTGACAACGTAAAGCATTACAGTATCATGTGCATTAGGGAACAAATCAGACAATTCTAGGATAGAATAATGATTTTACCTGTATATTCATCCAAAAATCTTGACAGCGTGAGTGGGTTGGGTGTTGTGTCACAATTTATACTTGTGGTTTCTAAAAAGAAAAGGAAAAGTTGTGTACAATTGATACAGAGGGACTATTTCCAGAAATAGTACAAAGTAAAAAAGCTTATGCTATATAAAATCAGATGCACACACTATTTCAAATTAAGCTGAAAGATATTTATAATGATGGCACCTTGACATATTTTTCAGGGTTTAAAACAATACAACATTACACAGAGTAGGTCAACATTGGTATCTTGCACTCAATCTATCCTTGCCCCAAAAAATTCTACAATGAGGGTCTTCAAAACTTAAAAAGCAGCTATCAAAAAAGGATGTGAAAATGTCTAGCTACAGAATTGTCCTTCCTTTGTACCCTGGACTGAAACTTGGGCTTTATCACCTGACAGTAATGAATCACTGTTAATCTCCTGCTGAACTGAAACATTTGTGGAAATCGTAACCGAAACTACTTTTGTACTCTGGCCTTGCAAAGTTTTCTGCTCCCAAGAAAACTCTAAACACAAAGCTATTCACCACTGAAATGTTAGTAAGAATCCAAGAGATCAGGGTAAAGGCACATTGATGAATTTACATGAAATTTATTCTCCTTAAACTCTTATAGCAATTGGCACTTTTGAAGTATATTTTTTTCCTGAGAAGGGGCTTTCCTAAGTTGTTTATTGCACCCCAGTGATCTCTCTACATTTTCCTTGCGTGAGAAAAAGCAATCGACTTTTTTGCCAGATCTGCAAACTATACACACAGAAATTTTAAATCCACCAGATTTTTTTTCCTCCTTTCCTGACCAGAATTACACAGCAAAGCTGCCATGGTGCAATCCATGCTCTTACAGATACCTGTGCAACTTCTGTTGTCTCGTGTGGGTTTGCACCAATGCTAAGAGTGTCCCCACTCTTCTCCTTGCCATCCTTACCATATATTCAAAGTGACAGCTGGTAAATGAAGCAGTGGGCTATTTTTGCCTGGCTAGGCAGATGGCCTCATATTTGCACCACTCTGCAGAAACTCCTTTTTAAGTGAGCAGTGGACAGATTCCTACACAAGTAACTGAACAAACACTGGACAATATTTCTATGGTCAGCAGCTGCTGGTTATAGGTCTAATTTGCTGCCTCAATCTCTTATTATTCAAAAGCCAACTTTGGAAATGAGGGCTCTGGATTACTGAAAAAGATCAAAAAACTAAACTTGGAAGTAGTTGGAACGTTACATCACAGCTGAATAAAGGAAATTCAATATTTAAATAAAAACTCTTGTTTTTTTCACAAAGAAAGAACGTCACTCAGCCGTTCCTGGTGATCCTCTGGAGGTATCAGAAATAAAGGAAAGACACTTGAGCACATTCACTGTTGTGAACATTCCCAAGGAAGGCTGAAGGACCAAAATTATATTAAGACCTCAAGGTTAGGCAGGCAGACACTATTTCTACTCTCAGATTCAGCTAATGGATGGCACAGTTTTCACTTTCTGGAAGTCCTTTCCTCAATACCCTGAACAAAACTTGAGTCCTTACCACTACGACAAATAACTACTCCAATCTAATTTAGCAGAGTAACAGCAACAAGGAATTCAACTGATTCCAACTTCAAAACCACACATCCTCAGACTCAACTTCAGCCTAGGTATTTTATTTAACGTGCGCTGTGGATATAAAATAACCAAACCTGAAAAACTTCAAAGAGAACTTATAAAAAGCCACTGTACGTACAAGAACAGTGCTTTTCAACTTGTGATCACTGAGTCCTTGACAGTCCGCAGACCACTTCCAAGGGCACCAAGAAGATTGCTTGTTGAAATTTTGTTATTTTATCAATCAACAGATCAATGTCTTAAAGTTCTAGTGTTGTGATTTATATGAATTTAATATATTCAATTTTGTTCAATTTCAGTAAAAGCAGGAACAGACTCAAAAGCATTTATAAAAATAACACTACTTACTTTGTGCATCAAGACAGATGAACGTAATCCAGCCGATCAAAGCAAAAACCAGAGACCTAGAAAAGGCCATGAGCCTTGCAGAAAAAAATATCCTACTGGAGGCAAAACCAGATGGTGGTTTCTTACATACAATGTTTGTAAAGAATCACTTAATTTGCCATATCACCAGTTAGTTGTTATCCTGAGAAATGTTTCAGTGAGAACAAGGCAAAAGACTGTAATAAGCCTTTGAGAGCAATCCACAAGCTATATAACATGCTTATCATTTTCAGCTTGTGAGATCAAAGTCCCTTTTGGGCAATAAAAATAAACCAACAAGGAAATATCCCTTTTTGTGTTACAGCACAAATGACAAAGTCTATTTTTATTTTAAGATTCAACATAGAGATAAATAAATCAGCAGATGTCCTGACCAATATGAGAGAAACTTAAGTTTCTTTTCCTGGAAAAGAAAACTAAACAGGGTGTCAAAAGGCAATGGGACCAAATTGCCCCTTTTGATCTCATAATGATGGCAGAGTATCTTCTCATAACTCTCTGCCACAAGAAATAAGTACAGAATTCCTGTTCCAAACAGTAGTTACTATTTGATGCAATGAAAGCAGACACCTCTGAAGTGTGCCTAGTATTTTACAGATAGCATACATTGAAAATAGGTTTAGTAGGCATTTAAAACATTTTATTTCAATGAAATTTCTTGCAAAAGGAAAAAAAAAAAGACACTAAAAGCTTGCAGAGAAATTTCAAAGACTATAAAAGATACAGCTAATCATGCAGTATGTTTCAATCATTTTGAGGTAAATATACCTTTAATTCAAAGGAGCAACTGAGTACACAGTAAGGACACTACTACCAGACCAAGGTCTTTTCATGTTTGTGCTAGCATGTTTTGTCACCATGGGTACTACAGTAATTACTATAGTTTGAATGAAAATATAAAACATAATAAAATCACATCATATAATAACTAAAAATAAAATTATCATTGTGCTTTCCTAGCCTTAAATAATTAAATGGAAATGTGGGAGCAATTCAAGTAGAAGTGATTTAAAAAAAATATTAAAATAAGTTCAATCATGAGCACCATTTCTTTTGAACAAAGGCCACATCCAACCATGAATATGCATGCAGAGGCTTTATTGCTAGAGCCAGTCTCAGGCAGTTATTTTTCCCCCCCACCTGATTGTTCCCTGTGTCCGTGATGACCAGGCCTTAGGAAGGTTATGTGGCAAAATACAGAAGACAGACCTGTGTACAAAATACCTCCTGGGAAGAAGAAAAAGGAAGAGAAGTTCCCTGAACTTCTTTGCTGAACAGCATTACATACTTCTGTGCCATCATAGCCAGGCCAGAGACTACATAAACTGATATTTGTACCATCTAGCAACCAATCCTCTTGACCACTGGAAATATTTATGTGCTGGAACCTTCATCCACTAATGAAGATCTATTTTTTGATTATTTTCAATCACAGTGAAGGCAAAGCAGATTCAATGTTCTCTGAGACTCCTGCTAGCAAGACGCCTTCCAGAAAGCTGGAAGCTCAGTGATGAGAAGTGGTACGAGGCTTTAGAGGATAAAAACTTCAGAAAGACCTTCTTTGTCTGTGGGAAGGCAGCCTAGAAGCTGAAGGAGGTAGGCCATTAGAGTACACAAACCCAGTGCAAAACCAAATGTAAGTTAGGTCACCTACAGGCAGGTGTAGGATGAAAACTGCCACTCAGATGCAGTGTAACGCTGTTATGCACACTTCATAAGCTGCAACAGCTCTTTAGCTGGGAGGGTCCAAGGCTGCCATGCAATATCCTTCCTTCCTGCTCGGTTATTGTTCTCATGGATCAGCACTACAAGACCTGACAAAGAGAAGCATCATGACAGTCTCAGTCATTGCCACCTGTGTCCCATAATGGAATCAGGCCCAGAACAGAGTTCAGACAAAGTTCATGTGTTTTCTACACTTTGCACACAGGGAAAGAGGAGGATGGAGACATGCATTTAAGGTGAGATGCTTTGTAACACCAAACAAGCTATAGAACAGGCAGAAAGACAACCCAGCAAGGGTGGGGTGGCAGAAACAGTAATGTTTTCAACTAACATTGAACACCATTAACCAGACTGTATCAGCCCAGCATCCAGCTATGGCACCGAGGACAGTGTTGCTTGCTGGGCACAACAATGGAAGACAGCAGGACACACACTCTCCCACACCAGACTGACAGGCATCTACAAAGAGCTGCGTGGGAGTGCACAGTCCTCCCCAAACTGAGGATGCTGCCCAGTTTCAACAGCAGCAGCACTGACCAAATTAGCATCCAAAGCCCTTGTTATTCCCAAAGTAGAGGAGCTGATGCAGTCCTACAGCAACTTTGTGTCAGTTGCTGTAGCCTTCAGATTGGCTGATGGTACCATCAACCTCTACCATGCTGAAGCTCAAAGACAGGGCGAGACAGAAACCCCAGGGACACAGCCATTCTGCGCTGTCACTTGGCTCAAGCCTGGAAAAGCCTTTAGCTGGTTTTATTTATAGTTATAGCCAAGAGAGGATTCAACAGTAAATCTATTCCTGCAGCAAGATAAATTTAACTTGAGTGCAGTCTTCTTTACTTCCTAATTAATAGGAAATAGAGATCAAACACAGAACACAGTGGTACAGTTCATAGATTAGATTTCACCAAGAACAGCTGCAGGAGGGATGTCTTCAGTATTTGTCTACGTATGCTGCTCTCTCGGACATCAATAACAACTTAAGGTTTTATTTGCCTTTATTTGCTTAGAGTGGAGAGGGAGGTGCCTAAACAGAAGCAGGGACCTTCACTTAATGGCTCAAGCAAGCATCTGATGCACAGGAGCAGTTTCCCAGTACAGTATGTCCATACACTCAATAACAGGAAACTGTTTTTAAAAAAATCTATTCCCTTCTGGCAAAGAGAAGTGTCTTCTCCATCACATCAACTATGCCCACGCTATTCATAATTCTATGTTTACAGACTGGGGCAACCATACATCCACATTTCTCCTAACATGACATCTTTTTCTCCTAGAGCCATTACTAAATCTAAAATTCTGTCACTTTCTCCAAGATTTCTGGACATCAAGCAAACAGGCACAGCTTCACAGTGCAGCAAGTCAGTTTCAACGCACGTGGCAGAAGGATCTACACTGTTGCCTTCCCAGTGTACCAACTGTACATGTATAGGACATCCATATAGGAATTTCTGGAAACAGAATCATGGAAACTAATCCTATTCATAGATTTAACAGATGTTTAAATGGTATGATCAGCACTGTGGCAGTGGAAGGCAAAGTTAAACATGTTTTTAACATAGGTTAGTTTGACATTTTGCATACTTGGGTCATTTGTAGAGCAGTTCACTCAAGAACTTTTAATCCAGCTTCAAAATTCAATGCAGATAAAAATTCTTTTAAGTTCTCATAGATTTGGAGTAGCTCTGCATACAAGATATCCTGTTCTTGGCAGATAAAAAGCCTGTACCATGATGCTGCAATTTTATCACAAATACACATGATTGTGACCATCGAACACTTATGCACATACTTAGCTCTTACAAGTACCTATAAAAAACTCACACACTTCTTAAATTAGTAACATTTATTTCCATTAAACCAAGACAAATTTTCAAAATTAATACAAGATAAAAATTGGTGGTTGGCAAGGGGAAAAGAAAAAAACTGCACATCATGTATGTTATTTTTATATGCTCAAAAATATTTCTGAATAAAACAATACTGGCAGATAGAACTGGCACTTTCCCACAGAAGAAAACCAGTGGAATTTTCCCTTCTCTTCTAGTCAGTAGTTCTGTGAAAACTAAAACACACATACATGCAGTCTGCAACTTTCATAGCAAAGCTTATCATGGGAATTTGGAACAATCCTCTATCAGAAGTCACAAAATTGTAGCAAAACACTTATTCTACTGCACTTTCATATCCAATGGATTTTATAATACTCCCTCTTTCAACAAACAATAATCAATTTTCCAGTGTTTACTGTATGTGTTTAAAACTGCATTATTACTTACAAACAGGCCTGGGGCATTAATAAAGCCTTATCTACCTAATACAGATTGAAGCACTCCTGCAAAGTTACCATTCCTGCCTGAAACCAAAGTCATTGAAATCCATCATTTTGCCTGTTAGTTTCACCGGGCTCTGAATTTCCTATAGCATTGGACAAAATACACAATACACAACATTAATTTTTAATTGTTTCCATAAAAATCTTCCACCTTAAAAGCAGTATTTTTAAATATTGCTATCCTAGTCTTCTAATGCCTATAGAAAATCCTCAAAAAACAAGACAAACAAAAAAAAAAAGCATGAATGGAGAGAAGAGTGCATTTAAACAATGATCTCCCTCTCCTTATCCCACCCCTCCCTCCCACCCAGGATCTTGCTGACTTAATTCCATACTCACAATTTATTGTATAGCTGTGGCCTGGAATAAGCTTTCCCTGAGCACACTTTCTACCTGTTTCAAAAAGTCAGAATGTGTTTACTTCAATTCAGCCATTATTATTGCCATTATTGCCATTTTCTTTGCTAATATTCAACATATCTTCTAGGCAAGTTATTTCATTTTGGTAGCCCTGGATTTTACACGTAGACAAACTTGTATTCTATTGCTCCAAATACAGAACTTGAAAGTGCATCTGACTTCTAAACAGTATTATTCAGGCAGGTTTTAGAAAGTCACTAGAACCAAAAGATCTACCTGCACACATCTTCATAATGATTCATCTCAGTTGGAAGATGCAGAATCAATAGCATATCTGCTCAGAAATTTAGTGGCGTAGCATCATTAAGAAATAGAACGGCTTTGTGTCCTAAAGTCGGGATATCAGAAGGGAACAAAACACTGTATTGTGCAAGGGGAGTCAGCTGTGGAACAGGAATGAGTATTGATTTCACATAAAATTAAAGCAAGCGTTTCATGTGCAAGATGCAGAACTGCATCATCATGGCACTTACATAACCTCTGGAGGTCTAGTCTCTACCTGCTACCCCCCTTCACACCAATGGGAGTTGTGTGATGTACAGAAGGAAGCCTCAGAACTGCACTAAAATTTTGCTTAAACTAGACTGTCACAGGTGTTGTCATGGACTTCAATTGCAAATCCCCAGAGGACTGACCTAAAATGTCCCATCAAATACTACTACTCAATATAAATACTAGAGGTGACTTGTGTTAATGCCGCTGGCTGCATTCAGAATTCAGTAGTCTTGCTTTTGCCTTTTCAGTATTTCTAGCATACTAAAAGGTATATTTATGTCTTCCCTCATAAATAAAGTTAGCATAATAATTTAACTTTGTAGATTTATAAAATACCTTCTATGCAACTTAAGACAATAGCCTAAAAAAGCAATTAAATTTAAATCTAAGAAATAGTATATTTACAATTAAAATAAGTACAGACCTTACTGAATTTGCATTAAATTATCGCATGAAATAATTTACAAGACTTAAAGTAATAAATAAGTCACTGAAAAGCTTTCAGAGATGTGCATTGTCCGTATGTCAGAGTGCAGTACAGTTTCAGGAAGCAGTAGTGAATTCTGGCTAAAGTTTTTTCATGAGTCCTTATGTTGGACGGCCTTGACCAAAACGGGATTTTGACCTGGATTAAAGAACACATAAGAAACACATGTACATTATTAATGCTAGAATTTTACACTAGTGTCCAGACAGCTCTCTAGTACAATATTTGTTTGAAATTACTTTGATGTTAAAAAGTCTTCTGAGAAAAGGAGAGGAAAAAAATCACTCTCAAAATCTATTATTGAGAAGGGTGCCTTTCTGCCAGCTACCTGCACCCACAATCGACATATTCCTACAAAGGTACCCAGCTGAAAAAGCTGTGATGTCAAATAGCTTCTTTTGAAATCAGTAATTCTACAGAGTCACATACATTTTTTCGGACAGAAATAAGACCTGTGAGAAATTCCTCTGACAATATATTTGAAGCTTCCAGCCCACCCCGGAAAAGTTTGTCAGCAACTCGATTATAAACTTCAGCTCAAGAGGCTCACCCGCTGGCCAGATTATGACCAGTCATAGGCTCTACAACTGCACACAGTGTGCCAACTTCTCAGTTCACTTGTGTTTTATCCATCTAAGGCATAGAAGACCAATATGCAGTAATGTAGGTTTTTGGTGTGGGGGGTTCTTTGGTTTTGTTTTTTGGAAGGAGGTCAAAGAATAGGCTAAAGAATCTTGGCTTCCACTTTTCCAGTTATCCATAATTTGGCAAAAAATTATACTGGAGCAACAGTCAACCTTCCAACATGGAACCTATAAAGCAGTTCATCCAGCATGGGTACAAGAGTTTCATTCTCTTAGCTCTAGTGTAATTTGACAAAGGAAGCTGCCACACTATACATGGTTAACCTGCTGGAAGGGATGCCGATTCAAAAAAAGTGTATGAAATGAGGCATGTTTTTCTCTAAACACTCCCCACCCCCCCACCTGAAATCCATGTTCTGCTTTTTCCCTTTATTTTAAAATCTTACCTGGCATTCTTCTCAGCGTTGTTTTGTCGTGCACTGACCTGTGCTGAGGCCTTTATCTGAGCTTCAAGTCTAGAATAAATGCCTCCTGCATACTGGAATAAAAAAAAAAACAAAAACCAAAAAAACAACAAACAAACAAACAAAAAACCAAAAAAACACACACACAAAAAGAAGTTGTTTTGACATTATTCCAATTTAATCACTGGCTTTCAATAAAAAACCACTAATATTCAGTAGAACCTATAGCATACTTTGTTTCATTATCACAACCTAGTGCTGAAACCTTTTAATCCCATCCTATTTTCCATACCTAGTTTTTAAAGGCAGACAACTTTAAATATTATTTAAAGCTATTTTTCCCCCCAAATCATGCTTGGAACAAAAAGAAGATTGATAAAATTCAGTTCTTCAGCTTAAGCATTGAATAAATAGTATTTTCATTTGTGTTACATATTTTTGTTACCAAGGCTCACTACAATTCTGTAAACACTACATTGAGACAGGGCAAATCTTACTTCTTTGCTGTCTTTTGACTTGACTCGATCAAGATCTCCAAGTCTCATTTTTATTAAGTGCCCTGTAATCTCAGACATTCTTCTCTGATCTGTCAGAAATAAGAAAAACATATTTAGAATAGAGGTTTTCCTTGCTACTGGATACAGAGAGAGAAGAATCAGATACACACTTTAGTGATATTCTATTTGTAAAATTAGCTTTCTGTTCAGCTCATAGAAAAATCTCGAACAACCATGACCCTAGATCCTGATGCATAATGTAGCTTCAGCAGTGTTCTTGGCAGATACCAGAATCAGCCTGAGGCATTACACTGAGATCAAAATCTTTGGGAACGGTTTTGAGTCAAAGGTTTTCAAAACAGAAAAAAAATGCACAAGAATCTCAGGAGAGATTAAAAAAGGTGGAACAAACAAATATAATTCTGAATATTTTTAGTCAGAAAGACTGCAAAAAGATAGAAGGGAATGTTTACCTCTGTTTATCTGCACAGACAGCAAATGGCACAGGGATGGAGGAAAAAATATTCGCATACTTATATAGTCATCAGATGACACAACTATAATCTCTGTAGGTTATGTGCTGACATTCCAAATAGAGAACATAAACCACACTAACATACACTTTTAACACATTTTTTCTTTTTCTCCTGCAAACTTTGAACTCCTTTCCAATATTTTCCAAGACAGTAGGCCCAATGCTGCCCATTTATTTTTCAATTTGTGTGCAAGACTACAATGTATAGTTTTATATGGTGAATTTTCTTTCCATTTTCCTACCACAAACATTTTTTTCTCCTGTAGAATAGATGAGATTGCTAATAAATGCCAATCAAATCCTAAAGTACCATTTTCAAAAGGAGTTTCTAGCTGTACTGATATTTTTGTACAGTTTAGAAGAATCTGACATTGCTGCGTCGTTTGGATACAGCTGATTACTAATGATTAGCCTAGCTGAAATCTGTTCTCTTCCAAATAAGGAACAACTATAAAAAAAACACTGTACAAAAACCCCATTTCTATATTTGAGATTAAATTCAACCTAAAGGTTTCTAAGTAGCTACATTTTAGGAAATCAGCCATTTCTTAGATGAAAGAATAATTTTCTTTGCATAATATTAATTTTATGAAAGCTAAACTCATGCAAGAACGGACCATCTTCTCTTTGAGCATCTTGGTTGAATCTTAGTGACCTGGAGGCATCCCATTTGTTCTGCTGCATACTCACACTGGTTAGAAAAGAAATATGCACACAATGTTATCAGTAACAGATTACACAAATGGATATACTACAATATGTTCTCGAGGATTTTGAAAATTACGTACATGAATGGAGATGCATCTCGGGAACTTGACTGTCAAAGAAAGAAAACCACATTAAGTATTTTTAAGATCAAGTCCAAAACCTAAGAGAATTCCACATTATTCAACCCAACCAGAGAGGCTGGCTTCACAGCTCTGATTTTACCTTGTCAGATGTCTTTTCCTTTTTCTGAAGACTAGGTGAAGAAACCACTTTCTTTGGATGCCTGGAGGATTTCTTTAATTTCTCCTTTCTCCCTGCTAATTGAAGAAATATCTAGTAACACCGTCACAGATATTTGGAATTTCTACAGAGCTACAAAATATTTTTTTCCCTTTATTCCTTTACAAACAGAGTAAAGGAACAGAATGTTTTCCCTTTGTTAGTGTTGAAGGCATGCTAATACACACAGATTACTCAAATGTTTTGCTATTACAGGCAACTCAAGTGCATATTTAAAATGCAGAGTGGTTACATGTAACTGCACAAGTTTTCTGTTGTAAAATTAAAAGCAAGTGCAAAGTTACATTTTTGACCACATTAATTCAATCAACAAGCTCTGAGTGATGTCAGACCAAACAAGTTTAAAGTCAAACTACAGAAAAGTTCATTCAATTTTTTTTTTTATTTTATTTTTTTTCAATGTACTGGTGCACTCCAATCCCGTTGAGTCAAAGACCCTTTGAGTCAACTGCCTCTGTTCAAACAGCTCATCACTAGGGTGGTGTAAAGGAGAAGCTACTTTTTGGCTTTCCATGTTCCTAATCCCCCCTAAAAAAAAACAAAACCAAACCCTTTTTTGATCATATAGAGCTCATTGTCTATGCAGACACAATTCTAGCCATGTTCACTAGTCATTTCACTATGCAACCACAAAAATATTTTTTAAAAAAAGCATGCAAAAATACAGTCAGGTAACTACTGCCTTTTCTTCCAACATTTATCTAGAAGAATCTTCATAAACGTAATCTGATAGGCTTTTCTGCAAACTACAACCTTGATCAACTTTGAGGACATCTCAGACATGAATAATTGCAACTTCCCTCATTTTGCAGTGATTTTTTGATGGCACTGAGCAGTGGGGTAATTTGTATCTAAACACAGATAAACTAGAAATAAAATTCAAGTAACATTATTTTCTATTTTTAAAATTCCTAATGTTTAAAATTTGCTTACAGAAGAATTCTGCTGCCTTGAATCCCTAACTCTAAATTCCAAGGAGGACGACAGTAGAGACTTGTTGTACCTGGTTTCTTGCATACTTCCTCTTCATCCCCCACTTCATCCTCAGTGACCTCTGAGCCAGTGGTATACTCCTCTTCTTCAGATAACAACGACTGCTGTTTCTAATCAAGAGAAGGACAGCGGCACAAGTTGTAAGTGAGGCTTAATTCCTATTAAATGATACATTAAATCTGTCCTGAGGGAGTTTTCTCCAAATCTAGCTCCATATCTTAGTGACATACTGTGTGCGCAGTTATGTCTGAGAACATGATTCTCAAATATTGAGAAAATAATCTCAGATCTTTGCTTAGAATATTTGCATAAATATTTTCATTTCTTTATGTTTCTTTCAAGTGGTAAAACATTGTAAGAGGTTGCCCAGAGAGGATGTAGAGCTCCATCTTCAGAGACTGGGCTGAATATGACCCAAAGCAAAGTGATAGAGCTTTGAAGTTGAATCTAACTTTGAAGTTGGCCCTGCTTTGAGAGTGGGAGAAAATATGTGAGATGACCACCAGGGATTCCTTCCAGCATATATCTTTGTATGAGTCAGTGTTCACAATCCAGTGTATTGCTGGCTATATTATTGTTCTAATTAATAAGGAAATTCATGCTATGGTAGCAAATATCTGAGCTAGTCACATAATGATGCAACACAGGAATCTACAGGTTTACTTACAGTTCTACCGAGGCTTGCTGCATCTTGCAAACTGCCTAAAATTGCCAAGATACCCACTAATTAAATACCACAAAGCATGCATATTGCAGTGCACTACAATTACACATAAATTCGGTACGCTAGGGCTAACTGCATTAATAATTTATTGCAAGTTAGTCTA
The DNA here is from genome assembly GCF_000700745.2 of Antrostomus carolinensis. Classification (NCBI taxonomy): domain Eukaryota; kingdom Metazoa; phylum Chordata; class Aves; order Caprimulgiformes; family Caprimulgidae; genus Antrostomus; species Antrostomus carolinensis. The sequence continues at coordinate 54,891 of NW_010314334.1, forward strand.
GAATATCTGGTTGGCTTTTTTTGTGAACTTACCCTAATAACTATTTTCCCACCCCCCTTCTATCTCTTGTACATCATAAACTACTGGCTCCAATATTGCAATAGGTGGGATTACAGTGAAGAGCTCATAACTAAACAGCAGAGGATAATAAAAGTATTAAGGAATGTGATATTTACATAATTTGAATATACACCTATATCTTCTGAAGTAAGTGAAAATGCGTGCCTAGTAATCCATGAGAAATCATAAGGCTCAAAATGGATTGCAAGTTCCAAACGTTTGCAACAGGAACCATCTTCCTATAGGACACCAGGAACATCAGATCCCAACACAAATCATCAAGAGTGACAGAAGTAAATTACCACTCTCTAGCATTTACATTAAAAAATCATGTGATGTCCTATGCTGCTGGAAGAACGACTCCTCATCCTCTGCATTTGACTAGGTCCTCAACCCTGATAAAAGCTTTTTCCTATGAAACAGCAGCATAAAGACATCATGAAGCATCTCAGACAAGCAATCAAAAAGACAGATACTCAAAACCTCTGATATTGATGATTTACATTTCTGTCAGCCTAATAACTACTAAGAACTGATGTGTGCACTGCTGGTCTATTGTTTTTTGTCATTTATAAAAACATTTAAAAGGAATTTTTAATGTTTATTCAAGCCATAGTAGTTCTTCACACATACTTCAAATCTTCTTGTAAAAATTGTTGCTATACTGCAACCTCCAAATTAAAGCCAAAATTAAAAAAAAATAAAATATTTTCCTCCAAATTAATTAGAAAATAAGACAAAAATCAAAGTTAGGTATCTTCCAGTGCAGAAGAGCAAATAATTAAAATTATGAACAAAATGTTTTACTAACCAGCTGTAAAGTCCAGTTCTTCAGAGAAAGAAACTATAGTCACAAAAAGAGAAAGGCATATAAGTTAAAGAACTAATAATAATTAAAAGAAAAAAAAAAAATGTGACTGGAATTTTAAAAATAGGAGTGGTATGTTATATCACAGCAATCCACACTGGTAACTCCTAGAAGGCCTACTCTCATCTTTAACTAGAACTTTTGGTGGAATGACTGTGCATGCAAACAGGCTGTGGACGCTAAATTATTAAATGCAGTGAATTAATAATCGTGGTTTTTTTATTTAATTTAATTTAATTTAAAAAGCAGTCCAGGATGAGAGAGTTTTAATTTGACTAACTTTAGCATTACAAATATTTACAGCTGATTTTAATTTAAAAAGCAGTCCAGGATGAGAGAGGGCAGTTATGCACCAGTTTGTTACAGAATTTAAATTTAATAGCTTCCCACATTTGTTGTGGGAGAGCTTCTGGCACTCTCCTGGAAATTCTCATGGAATCAATAGCATCATGCTACCATCAGGATCATTGAGTTACCAGAAGTTCCACAATGGATGCAGAACTTCCAAAATTTATCTTTGCATGAAAGCTCTCTTTAAACTAGAGGTAGGATTATAAACAGTTTCCTTGGCTTAGATGTTGACCTAACATACACATATATAGTAGCACACATGTATCATCGTTCAGGAAAGTAAAATCTTCCACATCTTGAGAGGTTGGACAAAAAAAACAACCCCAAACAAACACTCTCAAGCCTCACCCCCTCAAAAAAACCCCCCAAAAACAAACCCAAAAACCAATCCACACAAAAAACCCCCAAACCAAAACCACAACCCTACAACCCTACTGTTCTTCATTTACGGGCTTCCACAAGTCACACGGACATACTCAGATATATCAGCTGACAAAACGAAGGCAGCAATTATTTAAATATTTGCCACATGATGTCTTTTAAACTAGGAGTGGTTCCTTAATTATTATCAGTTTAAGAACAAGGTAGAAAGCACAAACATATGGGGAATTGACTCTGATATACAGAAATACTTCCAGCAGACATGGTAAAAAATTTTGCCTTTTCACCAACCAGACATTTTGTACCTATGCTAGCCTGTGCTATCTCCCAATGCTCAGCAGCGCGCTTCTTCCTCCAATAACATATGCTCTTTGTTTTTATTAAAAGTTGTCTAATGAATTTTTCAAGGTACCCTTGCAAGAACCTTCAGGATAAAAAAGAAGGGGGGAAAATGCATTAGCAGTCACTCACAGCATTGATTTCTCCAGTTCTGGGACCCCATGGTGTATTTGGTTCTACAAGCACATCGCATTCAATGCCTTTTTCATCACAGAGCCCAATACCAGAATCACTTAAAGAGAAAGATGTGAAACGAAAATAATTTTTTCTACTTAATGACTTTAGAATCAGTATCTCTTTATCCATCATGTATCAAGAGAAGACAGACCTCCAAGTCAGTCACATAGTATTTTGATAGGTTGCCCAAGGAAGTTGTGGATGCCCCCTCCCTGGAAGTGTTCAAGGCCAGGCTGGATGAGGCTTTGAGCAACCTGGTCTAGTGGAAGGTGTCCCTGCTGATGGCAGGGGGGTTGGAACTGGATGATCTTTAAGGTCCCTTCCAACCCAAACCATTCTATGATTCTATGATAACAATCCATTAAAATATAAAGATAGGAGTGAATGGTTATGGAGATTGACTGACTAAATGTCTGCTTGAAATATAAAAGGAAAAAGTACTTGCTCTTCTCTTCTCAATTTCCAACTAAACAATAAAAAATCAGTTACCTTTAAAAAGGTCTATGTCGCCCATTTGAAAATGTGAGAGAAATCAAATGTAATGTCCACACATGCTAAGTTTTGAGGGCTCAGTTACTTCAGTAACACAATACAATGTTGTTACCTATTCTCATCCTTAGTGAAAGGAACAACAATAACATCTCTATGATGGAGCAGATCATTCAATATTTTAGTAGTCTGAGATGGCAAAGCATCCCCATCTTCATTTCCTGAAGGTAAATCAACCATGTGATCCCTCACTTTGCAGCCCTGTGATACACACACACAAAAGATCAAATACTTGAGTTAATGGGAAGAACTGATTTCTGAACTTTTGTGTCCCAAGGTCCTAGCCTGCCTTGGGACACTGCAACAATTTACAAATCTTATTTTGGAAAAAGCTATTTTCATAACACATTGCTGCCACCTCCCATGCATTAAGCTCTTTTAAAAGTGAGCTAGTATTGAAGTACCTTTGGGAGGTTTGTAGGATCAAAGCGAAGTACTTTTTGGTTACAACAGGGATATACTCCTGTCCCAGTCGAGCCCAGAGCACTTGCTAAACCTGGATAAAGAACTGGCTGCAAATGGTACTGGCAATGGGAGAATTCGGTGCACAGGAAAGACTACATTAGAATAAAAAGAGAGATAATGAAAGGCGAGATTATCTATGGACATCAAAATCCTGCACTATAAAGAACATAAGCCAAGCTTTATTGCCGTATATTTTCCAAACTGCCTTAATCCCTACCTCACCTCCCTAAAGTCACCCACAACAAGCCACCTACAGATAAACAAGTGAAAGTGAAAATATACTAACTTGTTTACATCTTGAGCAGGTCAACCAATTGACAGTTCCCCAAAGTCGCCAATAAACATCCCGCCAAGATTTCAATTCCTCATGAAGGCCAATTAAGTATTCGTGGACTTCCCAGGTTTTGTCTCTGAAAAATCAAAACGTCAGGTTGCAGAAAGAGTCAAAGCTCTGCTTTGATCCTGCCACCAGAAAGGTGAGGTGGAGAAGGAGCAGAACAACACATATTCTGCTGATGAAAAGCCTACAGAAGAGTTTAGAACAGGAAGGATACAAGGTGGGATAATCATTATTAAATTCAGATCATGACAGAAAAGCCTGTGTTCTTTCACAACATCATAAACTTACTAAAAAGAAAGAATAACAGCTTGATTCATCTCTGGCTCCACATACTGCAAATTTGTAAGCTAAGATAAATATCCATCCTTTTGGAAATCAGAAGACCCATAAAACAGGAAAACCCAATACATAGACCAGAAGAAATCAAAATATGCACATGCTAACACATGCAGTCATATTGCAGTTTTCTGTCTTTAAAGTAATATTATGCAACAGAAGTGAAGTACTGCCATTCTATTTCATTTATTTTAAAAGCCAACATAACATGTTTCTATGTATTTGCAATACAACAGCAATTACTCAGTTAAGAATTAAAGTTTGAAAATATAAGACCACGTCTTTTTAATGAATATATGTAACTGAGACTTTTGGTCTTAAAAATACAGCCTTTGCTCCTTCGTAGTGACAAAATGACACACGCCTCTTCAGAATCCAGAAGGGAATACACAACCTGCACTAGGGCATGTTATCTTCAGAAAGAGCAGATACCGTTTTCTCACAATTTTAAGCCCTGGCCTAAATTGTTTTTTATTCTATATATGTCTAGCCTAAGCTAAGCAAGCAGTACTTGCAACTGGAAGTTAGTTCTAGGCACTACTAGAGGACCAATAAATATAAAACAAAAAAAAACCCCAATACAAACCCAAAAATATAGAAGACCACTAAATATAACTATAATATAAAATTAGAATATTTTCAAGTCATTAAAGATAGCCTTGTATTAGCTTATAAACCTGAATTCATTAGTGTCCAGCATCACTTCACCTAAGGAACAGTAAATGGATTCTGTGTAGAAAAGCAGTCACAAGTACTGCAAGGCAAATAATTAGAACCTAAATAATCTTCTGAGTAACTTTAAAATGCTGCACATTTATATGCTAGGAATTGCTTAGCAGCTACATACAGTCAGCTTAAGTGAAGAAATACAATTAATGAATTGTATGTGGCTAATCACCAATGATCCTAATAGGTCAGGACAGGGTTGCAAGATTCAGTTCTATTTAGACTGTTAGGCAGAACTTAATCCACACCTTGGAATTACTGGTGGGAGGTAACATTAAATATGTGTTACTTTGGGAGCTGACACTGAACAGTGATTGGGTTGTTCTGAATGAAACAGATCTGATGAGAAAGGTCTCGTTATTAATTTCCCACCATCTTTCTTAATGGGGGCATGTGTGGAGGGAGGGAACTGCAGCTAATCACACACTGATCTTTCATTAAGAGGGAAATCCAGCTGTTCACAAACATGGATCAAACAGACACAACTGAATTAAACATTTGTGCCAAATTAAGAAGGCCTATGTATAGAATAGGTCCTGGAAGCTCCTCTGACAAATAGAACAGAAAATCAACTGGCGAAGTTTATTTATTGCAGTCTTTAAGTAGGGTGAGTATTTGATCTGACAGTAAAAAGTCAGTCTAGATAGAATGCTTGAGCATTTCTTTGCTGGCAGAGGTGGATCTATTCTTCAATAACAAACCTTAGAGAAATGCAGCCTTTAATTTACTTTGTCATCAAATACACAGATCTTGAAACTTTTTGATGAAAGAGTTAGCTGAGCATTTTCTGTTTAAGGCAGTACAATACAAAATAGCCCTCCCAACCAATCATGGCTGTATTTTTTCCATTTCCATTCAGTAAGAGAGCACTGATGAATGAATTTCAAAGGTACCTCACCATAATCACCCTTTTTTTGTTTTGTTTTGGTTTTTTGCTACGTAATATAAGTTGAGATGTTTCATACTGTTCTTCACATATCTATGACCTCATTTTGTAATGTAATAATCATCTGATAATTCCTAAACATGTAGTATTTTTTAAAATCACCCAAAATCATAAGTTGAAATGTTTGGTTTTTTATATATATATATTCTATACCTTATATGAACATAGACAATATTCCCATGTTGATCTATGTTGATTTTTCCTGGTACACAAGGAATTCTTCTTTCAGTTTCTTTAGTTAACAGCTTTTTACATAAACAACACCTAGATTTAAAAAAAAAAAAAAAAAAGTACTGGAGTAAGAGCAGGACTTCAAAACATGGGGACTTGTCCTTGCAACTGAAGTACTAATATAAAAAGACCATACCTGTATAATGTTGCGGCATTTCCTCGAGAATCTGGATTTAGGTACTCTGGATCAAACAGTCTCTCAATCTTCTTGCAGAAAAGTTTACTATTAATGACAGCAACACATCTTACCCATTAGGAAAAAAACTGAAAATTGTTTTATGTATAGTGAGACTAACAATGATATTCTGATGACAGGCAAGATCACTATATTTCTTTCAGAATCTAGCTTTTGATGTAATTTTCCTTAAAAATAATCTGTTTAGATAACTGTCCCCTGACCTGGTCATCTCCTATTTTTACACAGATGCTAGCTTAATTTTTTTCCTCTATTACATTCTTTGTTTGCCAAGCTGCCAGCTTTTACCTTGACTAAAAGACTTTTTATTAACGCATACTTCTGTGAAATTACACTATTTTAATTCTAAAAGTTATAATGTCTTCATCTCTACTGATTAAAATACTTTCTTACTTTCACCTTGCTTGTCTGTCAGTGTGCCCTCCAATAATTGGCCCTTATCTTGATACTGACTAAGCTGGAGTCCTTATGTATGAAACAGTATTCCATCACAACTATTCAGTTGTACAGCCAGAGTTCACAGGATGCTGAAACCAAACCATTCTCTAGGAATTAGGAGCATGTCATCACACAAAAGGTTCCTCACCCTAATCCTGGCTCCCATGTGAGAATTCATGAATAATCTGCCTACGTCACACTGCTAGTGTGGCCTTTCCTTTTGCTCATTTCCTATAAAAAGTTATTTTGCTCATAATTTTAATATAAAATTCTGAAGTCACTTCATGATATTCTGTGTTAAAGATACATTATATGAGAATACAAATTGTATATGTATCACTTCAAACCCTGCAGTGTCTTAGCTGTTCTGGAAAAATGATCCAAAAGCCCTACAGCACTTCAGTACTGTATTACAGGGCAAAAAGTTACCTCTTAAATTTGTCTCTTTTGTCCTTCAGCTCTTCCACTTCGTTGTGTGTGAAGAGATCAGCAATGTGCGTGACAAGATTAGCATTGATACAATTCATGTTACATGGCGTGGCTACAATAGCATTCATATTTTTGTGACAATAACGGATACATTTTTCTACCTAGGGAAAACAAGAAGCATTAGAAATAATGGTAAGGAACTCTAGACGAAGCTATCTCAACAGATGCACCAATTGCTTCAAGATTTTTGTTTTTTAAAGTGTGGTGTTTTGCAAAACTATTTCAGTACAACTTAAAAATAAAAAACAAGTCTCAGATTTGTCTAAAGGAGACTAAATTAACATGTCTGAGTTAGTGTTCTCCTCCAAATGGCTTCTACAGACCAGAAAACAACTCCATAAATGTTTCACCTTTAACAGATGATACCTTCCAATTGCTTGTAAAAAGAGAGCCACATCACACATAGATAGTATTGCCTGGATCTCAAACAGCTATGTTTACTCTGTATTTAACTCTGGGTCACCCCAATGATAGAACTTCTGACAAACATTTTAGACAAATAAGTTGGAAGACATTACTTATACAGAGCTGGAATACCAGATCCTAAATTGTAGAAGTGTCATTCATGTAAAAAGGATCTAAAACAAAGGTATTAATTGATTGAGTAATATTTTTTGATAAAACCTATCAGAAGTCAGATGTTACTGATGTTACTTTAGATGAGTCATCAGAAGGCAAATCCAAGGTCCCACTATCACATTTAGAAATAACTTACTCTAAGTTTTCCTGCTTTGAGATTCTGCAAATATTAGATTACTGCATTGAATAAGAAAGGTGGTAAAAATCTCAAAATGTTCTCACTGCATCATCTGTTTATGTAACAGCCAACGCATAACAAACAAGCTGTTAGACACCTGGCAATTAACTGTGCCCTTATGGTAGAGAATCTTTCTTTCTTAATACTTACTAATGAATCCATCTTCAAAAACTCGGAAGAAATAAGAATTGATATGACATTTGATGGTTCTAAAAGGCAACAAAAGAAGTGGGTTTTTACATGAATTCTTTTGATAATTTTATATCACATCCCTCCCTCTGCACATTTATCATCTGTTCTAAGCATTATTTTACCAACCAACCTGTTACTCTGTGCATTTTTCATCTTAAGAAAAGAAGTTATGGTTTATTACTTAGGTGGACAGAGTACAACTATAACAAACTGGAATTTAAAAAAACTAGAAAAGATGGCTTCATAAGGATACAATGACTAAACAATTACACAACAAGATTAACTTCCATCTGTAGCCATCCTACCCAGCTGAGATGTTGCTTAACATAACCTTTGCATTGCAAGTTATAACTCTATTCTCTTGTTTTGTCTGTATTAAAAAAAAAAAGTAGTAAATGCTCATAAAAAGTTTAAAAACGTGCCTCAAATTCATAAAGGTAAAAGTTCTTCTACCATTGTATCAGACTGCACTGAAATTTTAGAAAATATTGCAATTGTACCAATGGAGAGCAGATGGGAAATAAACCCCAACAATCATCAGTATTTTAAAACTATCACTGTTCTTGTTCAGAAGAGGTCTGAAGAATCTTAATTAAAAACACCAAACCCCAAAATATATTAGGTCTTTTTCACTGCTTCAACTATCAGGGTGTTTCCTCAAAACTGTCACTGTTGACAAATCAGAGACATCCGTTACAACAACCAGAGATCTCTGTTGTAACACTTTTCTAACAATTGACAAGCTGCAGTGCAACAGTCAGAAACAGAGAGACTGGGGCTGAACTGTATCAAAAACATCAGTCTTCCATTAGTACAGAACATAATGGACCTACAACAAATAATCTACACGCTTTCTTTTACCTAAAATGGGCATTTCATTAACTTCAGAATCTTTAGTGTTCCTTTTAACGTATCTTATCAACCAGTCAAAGATGTGAACATCACAGTGCACCGAAATGTCCACCTCTTCCCAGCGTTGGGCATCCACTGACAGATATTCAGCAAAGTATTTCATTTCCGAAATCAAAAGGTCTCGAGGACAAACAAAATCTTCTTTGAGGTTTTTGGCTTCATCGCATACATGGATCACCATATTTGGCCTCAAAAAGAAAAGCCACAAACCAAATTAAGACTGTAAGCTAATTAGAACCCCAAAACCAATCAACAAAGATATCATCTCCAAATCTGGATTACATGTTGCAACGCTGATGTCACTAACAGGTTTTTATTAACAGAAGGAAAACAAGCTGCAGTTATTACCTATTAATACAAACTATTAATAGAATCTATTGCCAAGTATTGTCAGGTGAATAACATAAATGCATATCCTCTGACAGATAATCAATGTGATTTAATTAAGTTGAAGGACCGGAGAAAGAAAATTTTTAGCTTCAGTCCCCAAATTTGTAACCAGTTTGTTATGGGATACTACCTGAATTACACAGAGAACTTATTTGTTCTCTCTTTTTAATTTTCTTGAAAAAATAGGCAGATATATATGCCGAAGTTACTGAGGCACTGAGGACAATAACAGCATGCAACAGCAATTTTCATCTGTGGAAATAAAAATTGTTTTGTTGTACATTAAAATGTCTATTTCTTAAGAAAAAGCCAAAACTAGAGTCAATAAATGCTGGCTCTATAGAAAGACGGTTACCATTAGGTTTCAAACAAACATATCATTCTAGGTGTACTTGCATAGTATGGAGAACAGGATGTGATAGCATGAAAAACAGTTACACACATGGCTATTTGAATTTGTAGCAAAATTTTTCATTTGCACTTTTCATTTACAGCTTTCTTTATCCACTTTCACATGGGTCAAATCTATGCTAAACAAAACTTTTTTTTTTTTTAAATTAAAATGTTACTGAGCATCAATCTTGTTTCATTCCTTTTTAAAATCAAGTTATGTTCACCATTGTTGCCACAGCAGTGATCAATCACTCAGAACACCACTACAGACAGTTTTATAAAAAGTTACCCCTATTGCACATAAGAAATTCTCAAACCAGTCCCTGTGTTTCTGTAGCAATGTCAGGTTTCAAAATTTCTCAGAGCATTTATCAGGATGTTCCAAGCTATTTTCTTTTTGACAGTAGAAAAGTATGAGCAATTTAGAATTTAGCAATTCTGTCAGTTCTATAATCCTAGACAACAAACACACAAAGACCTTCTTACCCTTGGCTTTCGTCAGTGTTTTCTCCACCTTTATGCACAGGACCTTTCTCAGATTCTGAAGAACTCCTCGTGGAGGTTGTGCTGGACCTTCCTTAAATGTAAGGAAAAAAGGCTGCATTAGAACAAAAACGTGTACTTTCGCTCTTCAGGATCTTGGAAAAGTGACTGATGTACAGCTCTCATAGTGGAGCAATGTTAAACCACTAGCAACAAGTCTGTGCTATCGTAACAGCTCCTAGGTAACCCAAATTGCTATTCTGAGGGCCACGCACTGGAAACTCAGACCAGCAGCATTGCTGGGTTGCCGAGACACTTGGTTGCAAACCCAGATCAGTCCTGTCTCAACACAGAACTGTAAGATTTATGCAGAGTCTTCAGCATTTCCTGCTGGGAATGCAATCCACTCCTTTAGCTCTCCTTGGTTGCTTTGTGGGACGTGGGTCTTAAGACTGTCACATCAAAACTTCTGTTTTCAGGCAGCTTTGCTGACAGGATATAACAACATGAGACTAAATCTGCTTCTTATCCATCATTTGTTAGCTCTAGAAGTAAGTTGCTTCCAAACAGAAGCACAGAAGTCTCTTAAGATGTGTTTTTGCTAAGTTTCTCAAACACATACATAGCTTAAAGCAGCAGATTGACGGTCTGCTTTCTTTGAGCATTGTTTCATACAAATTCTTCTAGTCATAGAACTACATAATGAAGTTTATTCCAGGAATAAAGGACAGCTGTGCTTTAGCTCAAATAGGTTATCTTCACAAACGCACTACCACACAGTGGAACCTGGACACAAAAGCCAGTGAAGTCCAGGAGGTCTAGTCACCAAATCCAGCAAGTTCTGGGTCAAGGGTTAAGACAACCCCATCATTCAGACATTGAATAACTTTTCCAACTGTGATGAATGGATTGCTGCAATCTGAAACTTCAGTAATCTTGCTTTTAAGTCAGAAAGATATATTTTTTTAAATAATGGAAGAGCATATGTCTGTCTTCCACTGATGAAAATTTATAAGGTCGTGATTTTCTGTGAGTTCAAGAAGAGTCTTCTCCCTCTCGTGTAATGTAAGGGGCTGTACTCTTCTGAGGAAGACTAAGATAGACCTCTTCCTCTTACAGCTAAATAACTACAGCAGACTGACACCAAAAATTACCTGGAAGCTCTCTACAGTTCAGGACAGAGGAGTTAAGCCCTTCAGGGAAGCCAAGTTATCACACCAGAAGCAAAAGAAACAAAACTTTCTCAAAAGATATAGCCTAAGGCCTTGCACGGTTAAACCTTAGTAAGGTCATACCAGAGGGAGCACAGTTAATAAAAGGGAAAGATTTATTAGAAAGACTCTAGTAAAACCTTGGAAGGGGTTGGGTCAGCCACAGCCTTCAGGGCCGCCCCTCCACTGCAGGCAGATGAGACGTGCCAGCACTACAACAGCCAAGGTGGGAGTCCCAGATTTTGAGTGCAAGGTAAGGCAAGTATTTTAGAGGAAGGGCACATGGAAAAAAATGACATGGAAGAGTTCTGTCTGAAAAGAAGTTTAAGAAGTTTATTTTGAACACAGTGAAGTTACTTATTAAAGAAAAGGAAAGGATGCTGACAAGAATACGTAACACAGCCAAATTAACAGGGATGTCTGAACTTCACCATACATTTCTTCCTAACTTTTTTATTTTTTTTTCCCTCCAGAGCTTATAGTTTGATTTCTGAAAGTTAGTAAAAAATAGTTTGGGTAAAAAACTATCCTATATGCTTGTTTACTGCCATAATACGCATTCAGAGGGACTTAACAGTTTGCCTTATAATTAGCAAGTAGTAAGTGAGCTTTCATAACTCAGACAAAAGCAGAATCCATCTCAAAATGAATTTGGTCTGATTGCTTTTTCTTGCTATTACTCATGTCTACAAACAAATCCAAAGAGGCTCAAAATTCTTGATCCTAACAATAAGCAGATGTGAATAAATCCACCAGGAAGTAATTAATGAGACAAAAACATTTACAAATAGGTTTTTCTCAGATCCCCAAATCTGAAATATATAAGTAACTCACAAATATTAAGTGGAGTTCACTCAAGCCTGTGAGAAAAAGACTAATTATCCTAATTTCATATCAACAAATTACATATAAACAGGGAAAATTATTTATCCAAAGTCAGAAGAGAGAAATCTCAGGCTAGGATCTGTAGTAGGAGACATCAGGGTACTTAACTGCATTAATACTTATTACATGTATTACATTGTCAAAAAGAAACCATGCACTAATTGTCTAAAGAGTTCTATAAGTAGAGTTAGTTTGTTAACTGCCTACTGGGAACCTACTAATCTTATAAGTAGCCACCTGTGGGTGCAAGAAGCATTTATTCCACATCATGCATGTAATAAATACATAATTGAAAGCTAATTGGAAGCATTTTCAGTCTAGATACTCCATGTACAGTTTTCAAACATCATCTCTTGATTAGAGTTATTAAAAACATTTTATTCCGTCTCCAGCAAAGGTCAAACAGTTGTTTTTCTTTTGCAAAGAGAACGGTGACCAGAAAGCTGCAGCACTGTGAAGGACATCGTAACAGAGAACATTTTGTTTAAACACTTCACTCTCTCCTTAATTTTCAACACAGAAATTGTTTACTCAATACTGAAGCAAATTTCTCATGCAATACATTTTCCAAGTCCTAGAAGGCGCTGAAAACATCTCAGTCTACAATGAAAATCAGAGAATAACTATCACACAGTTAACTACAACTTCTCACAGAAGTACTTGAGGAGATGTTAACAATATTGAATTGCCCTGTGATTGAAATACAACTACTGTGACTGGTCTTCTGCCAAATTATTAGCAGGACACAGAATTGACTAAGACACGTCATACATCATTGTAAGACTGTCTTGCATCAGTAAGTACCTAGAACTATGCTCCAACTCCTATGCAGCCATCTTGCCACTGAGCAGCATGGCAAACACAGGGCTTTTAGCTGGGAGAGAAGGATCTGACCTCAATGAATCACCTTCTCAGCCTTCTGAAGCTTTTCTATGCAAAACTTTCCAGTTATTGTAATAACACAGCTTAATGTGATTGCAAATGGCTGTAGGTTTAACAGTGCAACACTGGGGATACAAAACAGGAGAGTAATTCCTCTCCCCACCAAAAATCCTAAACAGAGGATTTAGTGTAAGGATTTATGCCTTTTGGAAGGGCTACCTATTAAAAATACCCAAATAAACTTTGATTCTTAATCTAAACTAACTGAAAGGGACTTCACATGTGCCTTATATTTATACTTAACTTTTCCAAAGATAAACGAGTACTGTTCCTGGGTGGACTTACTGCTCAGGACAGAAAAGCATGCACATACCGATTATAATCAAAGCAAATATATTTCAGAATGACTAAAAACATACCAGTTATAGTAATGGAATCCTGCCCAAGAGCAGGCTCCTGAAACTCTGTCTGTGTATCGAGCAAGGAGGATTTGATGTACGTAGCTAAAGTTTCCACAGGACTCCCACCAGCAGCCATCAGGGGATTATACTGGTTGTCAACAGGTGAACTTCCACTGCTTTTTAGTTCATCAAACCTTTTTGCACACTGTCGCAAGATTAAATGATAGGACAATGAAGCAGTAGCTTTCAGTACATTTTTAATAACCGTAATTTGAGATGGATATTGTATATCATTCTATCTTTTGCATGCCAACAGTTACTGATATTAAACTTATAATGCTTCCTATTTAGTTAGTGGTATCAGGAAAGTACATAAATATCCAGGAAAATAAGTAAGATTTACCATGATTAAACACTAACAGAAGGAGAGAAAAATAAGATGGAACCTGTTTCAATCTCCATTTCTTCAAACCCTGTGATTTTAAGCCTGATCTTAAAAAAGATTTATGCGGAGAGTCTAAATTCTCTTTTTGCAACAGGTTTTTTCACCATAAATTCTGTCAATTGTTATTAAAAGTAGCTACAGTAATTGTTTCAGAATTATTATTCTTTTACTTTATGACTTTCACTCTGATTTGGACAAAAGAGACTGATGATTTCCACTGTGGTTCTATTACCTTTCCATTCTGTGTTTTGATGAGCTAGAAAATCTTTGCATTTTGTAAATTTGCACCGATACAATGACAATTATGGGTTTGGTTCAGCACCCTATGCACAGGTAACTTACACATACAAGTAAATCTACTTAGTTCTACAGCTGATCCTCCTGTGACACAGCTCGTCAGGCTCCATTCAAGCAGCTGTTTTTATTTATTTTGGATTGAACTATCTGACTTTGCTGCATGCTACAGTGACATCTCTCTGATATTAATGTAGTGTCTCAAATTGGTAACAGTATCAGTTTACTATATACGACATACATAAAAGCAGAGGTATACATTTACTTAATTGCCTTAAACGGGGACTCCCCATATTTGAGACACTTTGTTCTTTTAAAACAGAGTAATCGGAGACGTACTAATCAATCACATTACCTTAATTAATGAGGAGAGAGCTCACCAATACTTTTATAATTTTTATTTGCTTAACGTGCACAGTACTGTCTGCAAATTGAAAGGTAAACAGCAGAGACCTCCCCCAAGCACTTTGCCGAGTACTTGAAAGGCAGTAACATTCCACAGAAGCTTCTACTCCCAATCACCCACTTTTATGTTCTAAATACAAGGTAACAGTGATGCCCAGCAGCAATGCTGTAAATGTGAGCTGACACATCCCATTAAGTCTGCAAGAAAATAAAGACCGCTGGCTTGTTTTCTTCCAGCTTTGCTGAATCACAAGGGCAAAAGACATTTCCCTCTGTTAGCTTACCCTCAGAAATGATAAATTCAAAACTATTATTTAAAAAATGTAAGCATCTCACCAGGAAATTCATCAATCCAGAAATATTAAGTATATGGAGGTACTAAGTTTTTCCAACTCTATTCCAACCAAAGAAAGAAAAATCCACATCTTGTAGGACCAAGCAAGAGGCAACTGCACTCTTAACCACCTAAAGGAGACCTGGAACTCATACTGCCTTAGAATTGTAATGACAAGCATGGAAAGTTGTCAGGTTTGCTAGTAAGTATACTACAGTCCACGTGAGGTTAGTGGGTACTGCCATCCTTTCAATGAAAATCGCAGCTATGTAATTTGCAATATCCTAATACAACTACCTTTTTTTATTCCACTTTTTAATCTTTACTTTCCAATACTTTTGTTTTTATTCTTCACCAGTTCTAATGAAATAAAATGCAGAACATACTTGTAAATGTCAATGTCCAGACTTTGTAGAAATAATTTTTTTTTTTTTTCAATCTACTGCTCATTTAATATTTTTTATTCCTTAAGTATAAATTACCTCGGGGTGGGAGTGGGGGGGGGAAATCCCTTAACTTCAGTATCTCTCCCTCCCCCAAAGATGTTTTCTTCTTCATAAAGTACTGCTTAAAGTATACAAATTCTTTTATTAGTAAATTCACCTCTTTGGATGTATATCCTGGAACTAGCCTTGCCACACTGTCCCAGTTGATAGGCTGAGGAACACCAATTAGGGAACACAGAATCATATCCAAAACCATTTGATTGTTGTCATACGGAAAGTTATTGTTTTCTGAAAATCCACGACTCATCGTTGGCTACTTAAGCCTACAAGAGAAAGTGTTATTAGCAAGTCTCACTGAATGGTTTGCTAAAGCTTGATCTATGTTAACTCTGTAAATTACTACGGGAAATGTTTACCACAGCAATACAGTCAAGTACTAATGCTTTATTTGACGATATTTACATATTCACAGCAGCATCCTCAAAACCCTGGGGTGAGAAGCAGATGTGCAAGACACACCAAAACCAACTCAGTAGCAGCAAGCACTACCCACCATTCGAGTTATCTGTTTCCAGGAGGGATTCACACCACTCATCCCTCCGATACAGAAAAAGGCCTCCCACAATCTCAGAATAAACAGCCTAAGCTACAGAGAAACACTTTAATTTAAATTTACTTAATTGCAAATACACTTGTCTCTTTCCTCAAACTTTGTACCTCTCAGCTTTGGTTTCCTCTTGCTCTGCCTATCTGTTTTGCACACTTGACTTCCATTACATAGAAGCCAACCCATAAAATGCAGCAGCTAAGGGCAATCAATAAGAATTTGGAGCCAGGACACACCACACCTGGATGGCTTTCAGCTCTCATCTCTGGCTTCTGAGTTGTCCTAAGGCACTCATAACTCCTGACTATCTGGGATTATCAGGGCCAAGAAACTTTGTTCCTCCAGTTTCAAGTTGAACACCAGAATAAAGCATATAAGGACAGCAGCGAACACATTAAAAATGCAGTTCTCCTAATATGAAACAAGTGTCTATTTCAGTTGTTTTGTTTTTTCCCCCTAAAAAATGAATTTTATGTATAGTACCAGGGAACACAATAAAAGTTGAAAGTATTGTTTCAGCATACACCGGGAGAAAACTGCAAGCATAAATCAAGACTTTCATATTGAATTAACACACAGCCAAAGAGCTTCGTAAGGACTCACACCTGGAAAGAACTTTAGACCTTTTCTGAAGTACCTTAAACAGATCAAATAAATAATAGAACCTAAAAGTCACATATAGAATTTTGACTTACAAAGCAAAGATTATAGAAAATTTCAGGGAAAATACACTTAAATGACAGCAGATTTAACTGATTACTTCTTACTAAAAGTGTACTACACATAGATGTTTCTTTTGCATCACCCTCTTCCCATGCAGCTAAAAGAAAAGATGCTTAAAATGTACAAAATAGCACTGATTTTGTTTTTGACTCCAGAAGCTATTCCAGCATTTTTGGTTTGTTTGTTCTGTTGGTAGAAACAGAAATCACAATAGCAGGTAACTCTAAGCTTTCATTCTCTCAAAAGAGCAGCTGAATGAAATAATCAGAAAGAAAAAACCCATCACCCACCAAGTTAATTCTTAGGTTTTGTATATTAACGAGATTTTAAAACATTTTTAAAAGCCACAAACACAACACAGGAGACAAGTCCAATAGGAAAAAGTCATACCATTTTAGTAATTCTGTCTAAATTAAATCTAACACAAAGTGTGCCAAATAACCAGATCCTTCATGAACAATACAAGCCCAAACTTTCCAGCTAAGAGAGATGTCACTATGAGGTAGCAGTAGGTCAGTCTCTGCAGTCACTGAGTCCTTAGCCCTCATCCTGGTGGTACTACCAAGTAGTGTCACTGTGGTAATTCTGTGTTGGAGGCTTCTGTCAGCGCACAGACAGATGTCTGCATCAGTTATATCTGAGTCACTGAATGTCTCCCGTATCTGCTGTCATGAAAAGAAATAACTGGGCGAGAACAGGTCAGCACCAGTGGCAAACTTGAGTGGTTATAAAATATGAAGCCAACTTCTCATGCTAACTTGTTTGCATGTAGCGTCTGGTTTAAAAATATGATTGAATGAGATGGAGTAAATGATGGAGTACTGGAATCCTCTAGCATTGTGCCATAAAATATGCCTAATGAAAGTAAAATTACTAGCAATGTTAGTATTGCATATAATCATCATTTTAAAGACTAGTTCTATATGATATGATTATACTGGGTAACCAAAGAAAGAAAGCAGTTATTTTGCAATAAAGTTTATAATTTAAAGGAAAAAATACAGTGTTGATTGCTTTGCTGGTAACCAGTTTACGTACACATCAGCACTGTGGAACATGAAGCAACCCGACCACGAAGGGATGACAGGTACTCTAAAACACAATGACAGGTTCAGATGGGATGAAGCCTTTGTCTCTAATATTATTTTTATTTGCTTATTCTGTACACTAAAATACATTTTTATATATGTTTCTCAGTGCAAAGGTAAATGAAGGACCGTACTCAACTGCAAGCATCCAGAAGTAAGTCTTTTTAATTTCTCTTCTGGAAAGAGCACGGGACTCCTGTTTGTGGCTTTATACATGATATTTACTTTTAGCCTTTTTGTCCTTTAGGAAATCCTGTCAGAAGTACAGGTAAAAGACACACACAAGATTCTCTCTCATGCAAGAATGGTGCACTCCACGAGAAAAGCAACATAAAGCCTGCAATAAACCATATTGATAAGGGAGAGAAGGCAGCTTCTATAGATTCTCTCCAGTTTGTTACTGCAAGTAAAGGTCAAGTTAACCCTTTTGTCAACTGTAGAAATTGGAGGAAAAAAGTTGCAGAATTGTTTAATTCTGACCAACTCATTTGATATGCACAATATAGAAAGATACGTGACAACAGGAATTTTTATTAATACTTAGAATTCTAAATTAAGTGGTGCAAAAGGCCCCTAACATTTTAATACTTCATAAAACTGGTATGATTAAAATAATGGATTCATTATGCAGGAAATTGGTTTATATTATGGAAACGCACCGCCTCATTTAAGACTTCTTTTTTATTATTATTTAAAGCAAAGAAACAAACTAAAAATGAAGAATTACACGTGAACCCCTTCATGTGCATAACCTGCAGGAAGGTAAAGATGGTGGGATGGGCATGAGGTTTCATGCACAACACTTAAATGCAACGAAGTGATGGTGCAGAATGGGGGGGAAGAGAAATAACAGTAACTTTTTCCCGCATACTGGTGACAATACAAAATAAAATCGTTAAATAATAAAAAAAAACCCCAAACCGATCTCAGTTTTC
>NW_010314335.1:0-9238 GCF_000700745.2 Antrostomus carolinensis
CTCCCACCCCCAAGAGAGGCAAAGCCAGACTCTTCAGTTCCTAGTACTCCCTCTTCCTGTCTGAGGCTGACTGGTTGATAGCAAATGATGAGAAATGTTCTGAGTTTGGTTGTCACCACAGCTATCCATAACTGATGAAAGTAGTGAAACGTAGTTGTTCAGATTAAATGATAACTTGTGATAACTTGTGCATTTCATTTGTCAGAAACACTTCTGCTGCCACTAGGGAAAGTTGGAATGGACCTCTGAGCTTCACACTGAAAAAAATAGGTTCTCATTCTCAGTTTTAGTGAAGCAGTAAAATCTTCTTTACAATGGCTTTCCACTTGAATGGAAGACTAGGAAGAAGCAGGGAAGAAAGGCCCACTGACTGCTGTGCGTTTTGAAGATTCCAAGCAAATCAGTCCCTTTTGTTTTTATGCAAAGCAGTGTAGTTACTGTGGTTACAACAGAGGGTTCTCCACAGGTGAACTTAACAAATGTAGTTATTGTGTGGACCTCTCCACTTCTTCTAATAATCTGTGTTACCATGTTTTCTGTCTCACATCACAGTGTAAACATACCTGTAGATTCCTATCTACAGCTGAGACATGAGAAACTTTCAAATAAACTTCAAAGTGAGTGTATTTTTCCTCTAGCTAAGATTTTTTTTTTTAAATCTCTCCCTTGTCAGCTCTTTATTTCCTGTACTACAGAGACTAAAAAGAGGCACCATCCATTCAGCTAGTTTTAAAGAAAATAGTTTTCTTCTGCATGTTTTTTCTTTCCTCACAGTTTTATTAAGTACTTGTAAATTTTAGTCAGTTAGCAGCAGCAAAGTAATGCACCTGCTTATTCAACCAAGTGCTCAGCATCTTCCAAATTTGAGAAACCTCTAGAGGTGATTTCTTAGAGACCTTGCAGTGTTGTCCTCAGACCTTGCTCTGCTCTCCTTTTCTGTGGCTGACGTGAAGTGCACTGAAGTCCATGCAATGCTTTCTATTGACTTCTCACAGCTTTAACTGGGCTGTCAGTGGAAATTGCCCCACTTTGCAAGAAGGAACATGATTATTATGAGAAACTTTGCACTGAATAACAATGGGAAACATTGCATCTGGTCTAACATCTGCCTTCCTTTTTCTGTATGTGGAAAGTATGGATTGAGTTAAGGACAGGCTTCCTTCAAGTTCCCTTTACTTATTGCAGCTACCATTAAAATTATTCTAACATACATTGCTCTGTTCTACATTCAAGAGTGAAAATAGAAGATAAAACTAGAAATACTATATATCTCACTTTAATTGTAATGCCATTGCAGCCCTTAGTAACAGTTCTGTCTACAGCTAAGAAAAAGAGGAGGGAGATTATCTATTAATCTTACGTAATGTATAATCCAAATGAGATGTTGTTGTTATGATGTATTAGATCATGCATCACCAGAGCCATTTGTCACTCCAGTGATCTATTAATGTAATAAATCATAGTGGGACACATTGATAAAGTATTACTCAAAAGAGAATGGTGTCCACGTGAAAAGCAGTACTGAAAAAACATCAGACAAAAAAAAAAAAACCAAAATCAAGCCAACATAAAACTGGGTCCTGGAACTGGATTCTCTGCCACCAGACAAATGGAGGAAAGAAACTGAAATCAAGGGCCAACATCAAGACCTTAAATCAAACTCGTATTAAAGCAAACCAAATTTTACCCCCAAACAGGATCAGGCTTTTAATGTCCTCTGAGTTACAATTTCTGGCATCAAAGAACAACTTATGGAATGTTATTTCACTCAGCTGAAAACTGAAATCCCAGGTGTCCAGCTCCAAGTGTCTAAGAGGTACCTAGCTAAAATTATTTTCATTTGGGTTATACTCATCATTCAGAAATAAAAACATAAAAGAGAAGAGAGGATAGAGTTCTGACATGCCAAAGCATTTTGCTTTGACCCTTTCAAGCAAAACATTTTGATATTTTATTTTGAAATGTTTTGAGCTATGCATTAAATGATGGAACACAAAATGTGACTTTGAACAAAAGTAGGGCTTTTTTTCTTTTTTTGTGAAAATACAATATTTTTTATTTCTCTTATATTGAAAGAACATCCCCTTCTGCTTAAACAATGTGACATTGAAAGTTAGTTACATACCAGCTTGGCCTAGTCAGGTTTATAGTCTAAAACAGGTAACAGGAGACAGTGTTGAATCTTTGATAAGGCACTGATGCTGGAATAAACCATTTTTATGGAGACAGAAGTGTTATAAACAGGCCAAGAGATGAACTAAGCATGTACAGAAATACATTCAACTAAAGTGCACAGAGACAAAAGTTTCTGTGGTCATCAGATGTCCTTGAAGATGAACAATGCTCATGCAAAAAGGACATTTAAATGTATTAATGAGTGCTTGGATATGTGATGAATATGTTAATAATTTATTGGAAAAAATGAATATGCATGTTTTGATAGTATAAAACTTTTGTAGAGAGACAGGTTGCTACGCATGATAGGTGGAATGATCTTACATGCTTCCAACACTGTAATAAAGAATGCCTGCTTTCTAAAACTCCAAAATGAGTCTTAGTTTTTTCCAACCAACTTTTTCAGTATCACTCTAAAAAGAAAACTTTTTCAGTCATTTTTTTTGGTGGTAATTTTTGCTTCAATTTCCTTTGGAAACTTAAGAAATGAAGTGGAAATTTTACCACATTAATCTCATCTGATCAAAGATCCATTTTCTGTGGTCAGTACAGAGCAAACCTTTATACGTAAATAGAGAAATGAATGAATGGATGGATATCTATCACAAATACAGCTGCTAGAGAATTTTCCATAAAATTAGTCTATTTTCTTTGCAATTAATGCAGCTCACACAGTGAAGTGAGGAACTAAATGCTTAGTAGTCTGTTTTGCTTTCACCAAAAGCAATAGCCCAACACCTCCAGCAGATCAAACCAGCTGTTAAGCTGTTGAGAACTACTGGCTGCATTTTACATTTACTATAGGATCTGGGCCTCATTGTCTTTGACAGGTGCTTCATAAAGCCTTGCAAAGTCCTAGGTCTTTGAAAGATTATAATGAATGAATGGTGGATGAGAAGCTGAACATGAGCTGGCAATGTGCGCTTGCAGCCCAGAAGGCCAATCGTATCCTGGGCTGCATCGAGAGAAGTGTGGCCAGCAGGTCGAGGGAGGTGATTCTCCCCCTCTACTCCGCTCTCATAAGGCCCTGCCTGGAGTGCTGTGTCCAGTTCTGGGGCCCCTATCACAAGAGAGACCTGGACCTGTTGGAACAAGTCCAGAGGAGGCCGCAAGGATGATCCGAGGGCTGGAGCACCTCTCCTATGAGGACAGGCTGAGAGAGTTGGGGCTGTTCAGCCTGGAGAAGAGAAGGCTCCAGGGAGATCTTATAGCGGCCTTCCAGTACCTGAAGGGGCTACAAGAAAGCTGGGGAGGAACTTTATGTAAGGGCAGGTAATGATAGAACAAGGGGAAATGGCTTTAAGCTGGAAGAGTGGAGGTTTATATTAGATATTAGGAAGAAATTATTTACTGTGAGGGTGGTGAGACACTGGAACAGGTTGCCCAGAGAAGCTGTGGCTGTCCCCTCCCTGGAAGTGTTTAAGGCCAGGCTGGATGAGGCTTTGAGTAACCTGGTTTAATGGAAGGTGTCCCTGCTGATGGCAGGGGGGTTGGAACTAGATGATCTGTAAAGTCCCTTCCAACCCTGACAATTCCATGATTCTATGAATAACTTTGTTGAAGATCTGTACAAAAATAGCTAATGAAACTAACACAAATGAGAAACTATAGTAATTTTTTTCTAGATTATTGTTAAAATATAAAACTTAATACAAATGCTATTTAATTCCAAGAAGCACTATACATTTTCCACTTTTTAGAGGTTTCATGTTTAAGTTCCAGTTATAAAGGAATGCAGTTTTATTTATAATATTGATGTCACCTCTTTGCCAGAGAGCAGCTAATTCAATTATTTCTAATTGTGTGAATGGTGTGGCCAAGCTAATTTCAAAAGACCATTCTACAAAGACAAGCTGCTGTGGAAAGTCATGTCTCCTCTCCTGCTGAGAATGACAGGCAGGCAGAGGGACATTATAAGATTAAGATTAAACTATTGTGATGTTCACCTGCAATTTGCAAAGAAGTTTAAATAAGTCCTTGGCAAGACAATTGAAAGAAAATAATAAGTTTAGGCCTTCCAGACCTCACAGAGGTGAAGGATTTGTGAGGTTACAAGACCTTAACCCTCTAACATTTGCAGAACTAAAAGCTCTTTTATTAAATTACCCACAAAATAATACATTGGGAATTCAAATTTAGAACATCTCTTTGTACTAACAGGAACACTTCACTTAAGAGAGGCAAGTGACATTTCCATCCATAGTTTCACATTTTGTCTAGGTCAGTCAGCTTTCCATATAAGCCCAGCAAACACATGCTTTCAGATTGTTCAGAAAGGTAACAGCTTTCCTTCCTCTATCAATATTATCCACTTTAGAAACTATCTCAGTCCACTGGATGTGAACTACTAATAACATATGACAACACATGGAAAGAAAATAACATGACCGGGAGCAGAATTTTTCCTAACTCTGTATTTTCTGCATATTTATATATCTTTACTTGAATGGTCCAGGACACATTCATATATGCAGGAATCCCCTATATACATTTAGCACCCTATCATAAACACAAGGCTGGCTGTATTTGCCTTTTTGAGGATCCAGGAGCAAAGTAAGTGGTGCTTGGTAAACTTCTGATGTGAGAGGTTTATTATGAAGGATAAATTAATTCAGTCTTGCGTACATTTGGAAGAAACAATTAAAAGTGGCTACACATGAGTTTTACACTGATGTTAGCACAGATTCCAAAGGAAAGAAGTGAACTCACAGACATTTGAGGCATGAGAAACCATCCACGCACCTCCAAATAATAATTTTACTGAGTACCACACTCCAGTAGCAGCCTCTCAGGCTGGCAAAACTTGACTGGAAATCTTGTCAGAATAGAGTCTCATTACTGTAAGCTTTCCAACATCCTGGTTTATACTAGAAATAATGAGAACAGAATTTCTGGTGAAGTTGTGTCTTTCTGCTTCCTACCAGGATGGAAGTATAAAGGAGGTAAAAAATAAAATATAAATTAAAAAAAGAAGCCACAGCAAACTGTTTTGTACCTCAGGAACTACTGGATTCCCATCTAGAGGGGAGGTTTAAGCAAGTTTTAGTCTAAAGAAAGTTGATTCATCTTCAGTTCATTCTGCATTGACCGTAACAATGCTATAGCATGAAGACTATCTAAGCACCCTAGAACTGCATATATGCTGTTGTCAATCAATAATTTTCTGAATAAGTTTTGAAATTGCATAGAAGATTCAGACATTTACCGTCTGTTAATTTTAATAGGAGAGTTATTATTCACACCACTTAGCCACAGATCAGGCTATATGTGATGATGTAGAATCTTAAATACAATATTCTGTGTTCCTCTTGCTTCACTTTATTTGATTAATATATACTTTACTGAAAACTACATAACACACTCACAAAGAAATTAAGTTCTACAAAGAGCAAAGTCTTAAATCTCACAGACTTCTGTAAAAGCAAGATTTCTCTTACAACCTCTGCACTAAGACAAGATCACACAATATAGGATTCAAGTGGTAAGACAAGACACATCAGGATTTTGTTTTCTTTTTGGTCACTGATGAAACTAGTCTTTATTTACAGACAATTTTTTAAAAAGCTTGAAGTATGCTGTTTACACTAAAAAAAAAGCCAAGAAGGAAATGCTATGTAGAAAGGAGGGATAAAAGGAGTTAAATCAGTTTCTGGAATTAATTAAAAGATAATATTCACAGAGGAATGGGCCAGTGCCACAAATAATTATCACTTGAGATTACGCAGTCAAAAAGGCCAATTAAGGCACCAAATCTAGCTAATGAGAATTCTTAATTGATAATTTTAAATGCTCATGGATTAATCTTGTATTCTATCCTTAGTTCATCACACATACAGAATCATTTAGTCAGTTTCCTCTGTGCTCACTGAACAAGAACTGTCTCACACAGACAACGGCCTTTGAATAGAATAGATACCTGTGAGGCCAGAGAGGAAGCCTGCATTACACTTTAGCCAATATTGCAAAGAGAGTGGTGAAAAACCAAGCCCAAGAACTTACTTCTCCTCTCAGTTACATCTGTGACTGGACTAAGTTCCATGATACCTATGTGGTCATTGCAATAGAAAGTAGACATCAGTGATAAGATACAGTCCAAAGACTCCACTAGTCAACCCTGTACAGAGCATACATTTCTCCCTCATTTTCATGAGGTAAACAGATGTCAACACTAAGGAGTCTGGGATCCCTCCACATCCATCTTCTGCTCTTTACAGATTGCCAGTTTCTCCTACTTCATTTGTTCAGACAATATTCCATTCAGGATTTGAAACATTAAGCCTATCTATTTTGATAATAATTTAATCAAACTAGATGTTGCTGGTTTTGTTTGTTTGTTGTTTTTTGGTTTTTTTTAAAGGAGGTCAAATTATTTATGGAGATAAAAGAAAAGGAACCTTTTTGGCTTGAAGCTTGTAAACACATTCATTGGATGTCCATAGCAGTCAGGTTCACAGACAAGATACCAGAGACCAAGGCCCAGTGACAAAGACATGTGTGTTCCCCATCAAAAGCATGACCTGTGATGAACAATGGAAAGTAAATGCATTTTACTTTTGGGTTTCATCTTCTTCATCCATGACAAAAAAAAAAAAAAAATGGTAAAAATTTAATAAAACCTTTTAACCTTTTCCCTCTAGGTCTTATGTTAACCTTGGGGTAGATGCATGCTCACTGAGTGGTCATGGCTTGGTGGAGGTAGAGTACTTCCTTGAGATGTTGGAAGCCAGCTCTGTGCACCAGGATGAAGAGTGTATCCTCTCCTGAAAGGACAGAGATTCAGTGTTAGCCAAACAAACCTATATTGAAAGAAGGAAGAGAGAAGAGAGACAGAAACTCTCAAGAGAAAACCTAAGAAACGAGTAAATCAAAATCAGTGGGGTTTTATACTACTCTTGAATTTAGTCTTCTTCTCACACCTCTATGCAACTTTCAAAGATCTACTCCTTACCATTCTCTCTTTATTATATTGCACTCTCTCTGTTGTCTTGGTTCAAGGTGGTGTTTTTTACCTCTTCCCCCAGGAGGGCAGACACCCTTTGTTTCATTACTGCTCTTGTCACCACTCCAAATTACAGTTTTACCTTTTTCCTTTGCCAGTCTACCTAAGCACTGTCACCTGAACATTTCAGCAGTGACTGTCAGGGAGGCAGTGGAAAGCTGACTTCACTAAAGCACCTCCACATGCAAAGCTGTGACATTCTTGGGCTCAGCAGACAAGAGAATAAACTAGGCTGACCCATTCAACCCTGGTATTAAAAAGGCTGTTTCTTTGGATAAATGTCCCCAGTAGCCCTCAGCCACTACGGCAACTTGGCATTTAGGGCGTGTATATACAATTCCTTTGAATTTGCACCAATTTAAATCAGGAGGCTGTAGAACTAAATGCAAGTTGTAAATAACCATAGAATGAAAAAAACAAAATCTTGCAAGGTATCGTCCTGAGAATGTTTCAAATGGCGTGTAGCACTGGAGAGGCACTGCCTCAATTTTAAAAGTCATTGAGCAGCTCAATGGCATGTCTGCATGGCATAATGCATGATCAAGCAGCAATCCTTCAGCTGGTATTGGATGAATTATCTCTAGAAACAGAAGCAGCATAGTTGCATCATGCAGTCAATGGACAGGGCAACCAGGCTTGCAGCAGACCACAACTGTTCAGCCTTGTTCAAATCGTGAACCAAAATATCTATCAGAGCTGGAATTTGAGTCTCTCTGCAGGTACTTGTTGCACTTTATCACCTGCACTGATCTGAAAAAAAGCTGAGAAATAGTTAACACTAACTGAGTTATATGGTGTAGATGGTTCAATAACAGCCAGTGGGATTTTGCACTTAAAGAGTATAACAAGAAAGAGTTGAGATAATACTTATCTGACATACAAAATTAATTTTTGCTATATTGGCAGAATTGTGACCAGCAAAATCAGGATTGCAGAATACGCACAGCAGAAGAAGCTTAGATCAGAAGTGCAACACACTTAAGGATTTTATATAGGAAATGTACTAGCAAAAGTAACTTGCTAAAACAAGGTAAATTTTGTTATGAAAAATAAATTCAATAATTACTTTTTGTTTAACTGTTATTTCCAACTGTTTCCCATGTTAAAGTAAAAAATATTCTGCTTTATAATTGCATATCACTGAGGTTTTGAGCTGTTTCTTGTAATTTAATTTCTCATTCAATGAGATGTTTGAAGGCTGAAGTGTCTCTCACCATTTCCAGGCATTAATTAGATCTTTTAATTGTAGAAGAGACAACAACAGCTTAATGCCACTCAGGTTGTGTAAGCTTACAATGCTGCTAATACTCAAGTTGGTGTAACTCATTCTCTTATTATGCTTCATACCATTTCTATTAATTTCTGCATTATATTTTTGGGTCCTGTATGATTTAGGTTTGAGTTTAAAGTCAGGTTACAAAACTTACATTACTTAAAATCTAAGTTGTGGCAGAAACTATCTTGTTTATCACTCAACATGCTGGAAATTTTTGTCTCTAATTCACTCTCCATTACAAACAATCCCATGACACTGTTCATTTATTCTAATCAAAAAACTGATTGCATTCCAGAAAAAGCAAAGCCTATATTCTTCTTTGCTGTCTAGAGGACTCCAAGGCAAAACAGCTGAGCTGAACTTGCAACTCAGTCTTGCATAGTGCTTTCTGCTCCTTTTAACTCCCACCAGAGTAGCAGACTCTACATCTCCAGAAAAGGGACAAATCTAAAGACCTCTTGAAGGCACCTGGGTTTTTCAAGATTATGTTTTCCTCTTGAATCTAAAAGATCTGAAGATCTTTCCAGATCAGGTCATTCCCAAGTGGGCTGTAATAAGAGCAGATAATGCCTCATGGTCTTCTCAAAACTAGTAACTTTAAATAGTAGACAGAGAAATTAATCAAGACTAAGAAGATTTAAATAGTACATACATCATTGCCTATTTCACCAGCAATTAGGCTTTCTCCTTACAGCAGATGGAACAAAACAGAATCTATCACCATTCTCCAGCAATGCAAAGCACTCAGCTGGTGTTTCCTACTGGGCTTTCTCAGTCTTCCCCTTTCC
>NW_010314335.1:9261-14848 GCF_000700745.2 Antrostomus carolinensis
ATCAAAAGTGAATGTTTAAAAAGTCCTGCTCTGACTGATACTATCTTTTAACAATAGTTAAGTACAAGCTATGAAAGCATACTTTCTGTGATGTAAAAATAATCTGTTCCTGTGATAGTTTCATGGAGTTATGATCAAAAGACTTTACAAGAGTGACAGATCCAGACTCATCATTCATTTTTAAATGACCGCAATAACCACTGGAGTCAATATATTCTGTGTGCTCTTTCAGTCAGACAGGCTCAAGAGACACTAAGAGAAAACACAGTGCAGGTAGTTGCTTTTCTAAATCTTTCTCTCCTTTTCATTCAAATGCATCTACCTGAGGTGTTGCATCACAAGGAACTTACAAAGATCTCCCCGCTTGCAGGGAGTAGCAGATAATAAGAAAAATTAATAACAGTAGAATGTGAGGACAAAAGGAGATCCTAATTAATACCCTATATCAAATAGTAACTAGAAACCTTGAAACAGAAATCTCCATCGGCAGTACTGAGTTCCTAGGGTGAAGCCTTCTGTGCACACAATGCACAGTGGAAAGACAAACAGCTCAAAACTTAGATACTTCACACAGGTTTTTCTTATTAGAGCAATGTGTTTTACAGCCTGGTTGGTTTAGTGAATCTGGTTTCAGAAACAAATACTCGAGATATTTTACATTTGTATGAGTGGTAGCAAGGGTTCTGACTAGTTTTGATGAAGCTCTGGTAGTCTGGTAAAAAGACTCCTCTGTTCTACCTAGAATACATTACTTTGCATATTGCTTATCAAATGGTCTGGGCTACATTGTATTAACAATATTTGCAGTAAGAATAATCTCGGAATACCCAGAGGGAGTGCTCAGCAGTAAAAAGCATCCCTGCTAGTAAGTACTTGTAGCACTTCAAATGTACTCAGTGTCAGATCAACTTTGAACCATTTATTGCTACTAAACTTAAAAATCTCCAAGAAACAAGGAATTGATAGTGGGAATTTTCATGCTTTCTTCATTAATATTATTTTGCCTTTTTTTCTGTTCATTGAGTGGGTGGAAGCCCTTTTTTTCTCCTCAGGCTGACTTTAGGTCTTCATAAACAAACAAAATGGCCAGTTAAATCAATTTTGACTACAGGATAAAAACCCCCAAACTTTCTGTGCATTCTCTTTATTCCTTCATTGTGACCTTACTCTTCTTATACTAAATAAGCCTGGGTGGACTTTTGACTACTACATGCATCATTACCTTGTCATCTCTTTGACATTAATGTTTGGATTTCCAAGTACTATAATGTACTTTTATTTTTTTAAAAAGTCGTAAAGCTAGATAACAGGGCAGTATACAGCCTACTTTTTCGTATTGACTCTCCTTTTACTCAACTTCTTAATTTATCCTTGTATTTTAAAATATTTTCTTAGCTACTTCCAGTGTTATTTCAATTATACATCCATTATGTTATTGCCCTCCTTTTATGAGAGCAAGTCCTCTGGCCTATTCAAGGAGCTGACAAGTCACCACTGATTTACAGGTGATCCTGTAAATTATTAATCAGGTGTTTGTCACAGCTTTGCTTCACCAAAAGACATGTTTTCTACCAATTTGCTGTTAGTAAATTTGCTAGCCTTGGCAGAGCACTACCAAGCTACACTCCCAAAAAATTAAAATCAAAATAATGTTTGAGGAAAAAAAATAAAAGGAATTAACTCTGATTCAGTAAACAATTGTAGTAAATGTAGCAGTAATGAGATAACTCATTAGCAAGTACTACAGCTGTGGGTCTTTAAATGGAAAGTTCCCTTAAACTCTTCCTGGTTTTCTTCATGGCAAATTAAAGATCAAGTACAGCATCCTAAGGGAGAATTAAAAATAAAGACACCAAAAACCCAATATAAAAAACAACAACAACACACACACACAACCCACAAAAAAAACCAAACCAAACAAAACAAACAAAAACCCAAACAAAACCCCATCCAGCTGCCACCAAAACAGCATGGCTTTCCTTTTGGCTGAAGAGGTGTAATTTTACATGTCCATTGCGGTAGAGAATGACTGGAGTGTGAAGTGCCTGCAGGATAATCATGCAAGTGCCTGTTTGGTGCATCAGACTGGGTCAGACAGCAAAAAAAAAGGACTTGCAAAGAGGGTTGGGGGGGTGGGGAGTGGATGGGATGAGAGTTGGGAGAGGGCAGACATAAATGTCCCGAGAGGACAGAGGGGCCATGCTGGTTTTTAGGGATATCTGTGTGCCTGAGATACGGGGCATCCTATCCTAAGAAGTTAGTTTATGTTAGTATTGTTTATGTTAGCCTTAATCAGTTAATAATGAATAGGACTCTTTGTTTGAAGTTGTTTGAAGTTCCTATTCTCTGGATCTTGACCAGAGAGAACATACAGGAGTGATTGTATATAGGATGAGTTATGTGACAGCCTGGCCAGGTAACTATCCCACTGGCCAACTTGGCAACAAAACTTACTTTTAGTGTGTCCTGAAGCAAACTGCCTTCGTTATAATACTAAAAATCATGCCCATCGGTAAAGAAGACCTTCACCAAGGTGAAGACCATGCGTAGAAGTAGAATGATGTAACCGATATGTAAATCACTAACCAATCAAGAACAGGTAAGAGGTATTAATATTATAATGATATTATAAAATGTGTATAAAAGAAGTAATGAAGCTTGCTATAGGTGTGCTTGATTTCTGGAAAATCCACCAAGTACCCCGCCCAGAATAAATACAATATGGGCTGGAGCAGGCAGCTGCGCTCCTAACACCACTCATCATCTGGTGCAGTTGGCAGGATCTGTTGGCAGGAGTTGTGAGTATTCCCAAGATTACATGTATGTAAACCCTATGTGGTGTGGAGACTGATACTTTGCTGATGTGCCCATAGTGATAAATTTGTAACCAAACTTTTAAAATGTTATACGAGCACCCAAATGGGACCTGTGCTAGTAAGTTTTTGTGTTAATTGGAATAAATGGATTGAAAAGATGTTAACAGAACACTAGGAGGACAGTAAGAGGTGTAAATGACTCAAATTGCAAACCTAATAACTGGGATTTGTCATTCGAAGGATGAAAAAATGCTCAGAGTACATATTAGACCTCCTGTCAGTGACAGACCACTTCTACCTATCCAACCAACAATGGTACTGGCTACAAAACAGGAGGAAACTTGAGAGAATCAGGCTAAAGATGAGCTCTCTACAAGTTGAATGTTCTAGTTTGTAAAAAATTGGGTAGAAAAAGTAAATACTCATTTGCAAAGGAAGAATCTCAGCTTAAACACATTTAAACCTCATGGAGATGAGTAGAACTGGGCATTACAGAGGAAATCAGTGAATTAGAGGTGAACAAATATCACTTAATTCTGCAAATAACATGCCTAGTGGAGATGGAACTCCTTCGTGGAGCCTGTTAGACAAACACATACCATCCTGCTTGTAAATAAGGGGTGGCTGACAGAACAAACCAGTATGCTTGTCAATGGCACAAGAGGTCCTGGTGTCCAAGGGTGTTCACATAATTCTCTGATCCAAGGAGATACTTTTTTCTTTTTATAATGTTTTTTCCTCTCCTAAGGACTAAGTCCTTTTAGGGATCCTTTAAAAGATTTTGCCCTTAAGAATGACAACAATCCGGGCACAGGGATGGGCCAGGTGACAGGTTGGTGTCCTGCGGGACACCTCCCCCAGCAAACACACCTTGAATGTACAGGCTAAAGCCCCTCACTGGTGTAGGGGAATCAGTATGGGGAAAGGCACTGAGAAAACATTTGGACTACACCCTTGCAGGGAGCTAGAGATAACTAGGCTTATTCACCAAACCAGCAGGAACTTTGCTTTAAATGTTTCATTTCATACTGAATAGGCTCTAAATTAACTACTCTACCACCACTGATTGATATTAGGTATTTAAGGATGAAGAAGGTGGAGTCAGTCAGGTGAAACAGAGACAACCCCCTAACCCCATACAGCTGCTGTGATGTGCCTAGGGATTTCTTCCTAGTATATATTGATGTGAAGACAGTAAAGTGGGGAAACTCTCCTATTGCTTGAAAAACTTCTTTCCCACACAGGTTTCAGGCTATAGTTCACTTGACACTAATTGTATTACAACTACCCAGGAGGCAGGAAAGACCCTACAGTGAACCTGGAAGGAGTGATTTTCAGCTTGCTCCAAACTACCATCAAAATGGCCTTGGGACTACAGCAAGAAGAAAAACAGATACAGGTATACCTGCCCTTGCTTGTGTCTCTCATTCAGTGGACCCACACCAACAAAGGGTGGGTGACTGCCGCTATATCACAGGATTGGTTTGTTCCAATGTTTTCTTGTGTGTGTATTTTTCAATTGTTTGTCTATTCTCAACATTATTTCGGAATTGTATGAGAACAACGGAATGCTTCAGTGAGCTAACAACTACCTTATTAAAATGTTGGTATACCTACAGATATAAGTAATAAGTCTAGTATGTGATTTGCCCTTTTTTATAGTCCACATAAATGTATGGTTTGTATAATCCATACTTATTTTTATTTATTTTATTCTATCAATTGAACAACCAGGGAAGTGCTTTCATTTTACCAGAAATTACTGTTGTAAAGGATAGAAGTTTGTTAATATTCTTCTCATTCTTGAATCTTCATATTGTTAGGACACCTTTTCAACAAAACAATATAGAACAGCAGCAGAAGATGAGCATAGCTGGATCCCCTAAGCCATGGGAAGCACTTGTAAATTTACAAGTTGACCTTATTCAGATGCCTAAATGCTCTAATTTTGAGTATGTCCTTGTCATTTTAGATTTTTCAGGACAGGTAGAGGCCTGTCCTTGTAGGCACGCAGATGCAACAACCATAACCAAGAAGTTGCTGTGAGAACCGATTCCTGGGTTTACTGTCCCCCAACAGTAACAGGGGACCTGTTTCACTGGACAAGTAATGCAGGAAACGTGTGCAGCCCTATAAACAGAACCAAAGCATCACTATGCCCATCATCCCCAATCCACTGGAGCTGTACAGAACAAAACCGCTAATTTGAAAACCAAATTGTCAAAGGTTTTTCCATAGACTGGCCTGAAATGTGTGGTGGATGTGTTACCTCTTCCATTAATGTTGTCCTGGGTTTGCCAGGATAGAGTTAATTTTCTTCTTAGTGCCTAGAAAGCACTGTGTTTTTGTTTCAGCATGGGATTTGTTATGAGAAGAATGTTGATAGCACACAAGGACAAGACATCATGTTTTGCTAGTCTGCAAGTGCAAAGGACTGGGTGGGGAGAAACACCGTAATTGGCAAAACCCAAAACTACAATTGGATACGCCAATGAAATATTTCATACCGTATTTCATCACATTCAGTATATTAACACGGGTTGGCTGGAAAACTGGGGGGATTCTCTCTGGAAGTGCTTGGGTTCACTCTTCTGAGATTGCAGTTTTGGGTTCAGGGTTCTCTTTTGCTCTTCCAAGATGATTGTTGACAGGTGGTGAGCAATTGTACTGTGCAACACTCATTTATGTATATTATTATTATTATCATTATTATTATTATCAAAACTATTTCAAGTTTATTTTACTCCAATTATTAAATTGTTCTTACCTCA
>NW_010314335.1:14942-21451 GCF_000700745.2 Antrostomus carolinensis
CAGACAAGTTAAACTACTACAAATTTACTTAAGAAGTACTGTGAAGAGAAAATACAGGCTATCACCTCATGAGATATTTTAATGGGTAGACCTATGCAACAGCCTTATACAGCACTCAACTCCTGTACAAGCCAGCTTACAGCTAACAGGTCTTTCTTTTCAAAAATACTGTCAGGTATTAATGAAGTGCGTAAGGACTTTCCTTTAACAGCTGAAAGAAACCTCACCTGAACCCACTGCTGAAGTCTGTCACTCCTTGAAAAAAGTCTGAATTAAGGTACCCCAGCAAAAGCACGCATGACAGATGCACTGGAAGGGACCTTACCAGGTACCGTTCATCACCAGTATGGCAATGAAGTTCAAGGAGGCCTGCACAACTGGATCCATGCTTCCCAGTGTGAAAGGGTCACACAGCCTTCAGACAAAAGGCAGAGTGTATCACCTGTCAGAGCACAGATGGATTATCTGGATGAAATTCTTCGATCAAATGTCAACAGAAGTGCAAACTACAAACCTGCAAATAGGCATTGATGACTCCATCCTTACCACCTGAACCTGTAAATTGTTTCTGGAAATTGTAGCTTTGTTTGCTCTGGGATTTTTTTTGCATTTGGGTGTAAATTACTGGTCATACACAAAACTGTAAGAATTATTATGTGATAAAACCTTAAGGAATTAATTATTATGTTGGGTGTATGGCCCTAGTACCTACAAAATATAGCCTGTAAATTGGACTGCCACTTATCCATCAAGATTTTTTTTCCTGGTATCTCAATATATACAGACCTGGTTAGGAATTACAGGCACACCTGACACTGAGTTACCCAACAAAATACGAAACACTCTACAAATCCACTTATTTGTCAAACTGGCTTCCACCTGTTTGCACAAACATTCATCCCTTGGCTAGGAAAATCATGAAAGATAGCTAGAAAGAGCTACTGTAAAAAATCTGCTGTAATGATGGGTAATGGGATGGATAATGCTGTTTCAGCCTTTACAGTTAGAGCTAAAACAAGCATCACAGGTAGCCTTTCAAAACATTAGATTATTTCCTCATTGCTTAAGGAGGTATATATATATTAGTTTACACTACTTGCTGGACATATGCAGACCAAGATCAGAGAATAGAAATGAATATACATATAATTCAAGATAAATTTCATATGCTACATGAACTATATGGAGAAAATCCTTTTTGACTGATAGAGAAGCCTTTCAGAAATGGAAGAATGGTTAGGAAAAACTGCCTAAAACAGCACTGCAGTATAATTTGTTGGGATTATCAACTTTGATGGTTATGTATGTATTGGTTTAGTTGATCTTACACTGTGGCAAATTGGTATGTGAGAGGATGGAAGGAGATATAGTTCAAGAAGAGGCCAGAATAAGGGTGCTGAATGTTTTGTGGGATGTGGGAGAAGGGAAGAAGTGCTTGGACTAACGACCATACAGGATTACAAAACCTAAAGACAAGAATGGACAGTGGGACAGCACAGCCCACACAGTGATTCATCCTGGGCTCCCAGGAGACATGAGGAGGGCATCCATCAGCCTCCTATTGTACTGTCTTAGATTGTAAATCTCAAAAGGGGAAATATGGAAGCAAAAGAGTTAATGTCTCATAGGCCTTTCACTTCTAATTAGTTAAGAAATATTTGCAGCTAATGGTCTTTCCAGTCAGCATCATTTAACAGTGAATTATTTGTAAAAAGAGTATTTATATAAGGGTGTGCTGTCTGGATTTTCCTTATCTGAAGGAATTAAATCACTGTTACTTACCACCTCCTGCTTATCTCGCAGGTTTGGTGAAGAAGAAGCTGTTTACCCTGCAGATATATAAACCCCGTAACTGCACCATTTAGGCAGAGCTCTCATCAGCAGAAGCTGTTGCACTGCTACTCTGTGATCTCTCTTATTGCTATAGGAATAAACTGCTTCTGCTCTGACCTCATCTATATTGTACTCCTGTTATTTCTGTGACAAATATATAAATTTTATGCAACCAGAGCTACTAGGTCCAGCCTACTTACTGGTTTCATAGCTCTACACTTTTAACATCAACCAAATATATACAAATATCCTTAAATGTTTTCTCTACATTTTTTTTCTTATTATTTTTTTCCTCTCTTAGTACTTGCTTTTCTCTGCCTTTGCGCAACAATTTAAAAGCAATCCAACCTCACACATTAATATATAACATGGTTCTGAGTCACGCATACAGCAGAGCATGACCTCACTAAAAAAGTGGTGTGTGGTTCTAAGCATGGCTGAAATATAAAGGGAGAAATTCAATCACATTTTTAAACTCTATCCCCACCTTAATTCCACCACTTGACTTTTTGCATACACAGAAATAATTGTATTTTAGGGTATTCTAAACACCTTATAAACATGAGCCTCACAGAACAAGACTTGTAAGCATTTCTTATGGTACTCATCAATAATTGGAAGACTAATATGGATGAGCTAGACATTTGTTTTGGCCTGCTAAATTACAAGGCACAGATCCCCACAATCTCTGGCACAGTGCTTGTTTCATGTGCAAGTACCTTGTGCTCAAGGGCTGCAGGAACATGGTTAAGCAGCCACAACATTTTCAGAAAGCATATATTTTAATAGAGAAATGAAGGCACACACAGTGGCTTGCAGAAAGATACAAGCTGACCATATCTTCCAACATCAGTAAATGAAACTCAAAACATTGAAAACTATATTCTATATATTTAAACACTATTTGTACACAGAGTTTAGGTGCTTATAAAGATGAACTCATTCTGAAGATCTTTATGAATGGGACTTTCAGTGGGACAGATTGCACAAATTCTTACTTCCCCATATCCATTCTTGGTAATGAAGAATTATAAAAAGCAGGATACAATCTATACAAAGCATTGCTGTATCAGTCCCCATAACAGCAAATGAACATTCATGCCACAAATTTCCACTGCGTTTTTCCTATTTACTGGTATTCTCAGCAGGGTAATACATACTGCTTTTCTGACCCTATATGAAGACAGAATTCTCTGAATCAAGAAGAGAAAGGAATGAAAAAAGTTTATGTGGTGCTTGCCCATCTCTCTTTACTGAGTGCTGTAACTTTAAAAATAATCTATTGGTGGTACCAGGAGTTATATTACTAATTAATACCTTCTTTATAATACATAAGTAAATAAAAATCTGGTTTTGGTATAGTAACAGTATAAATACCGGTTGTTAACTACGAATTGCACTATTTGTTTTTCTTCTTTCACCATGACAGCCTAACTACTAGATACTGGCAGTAATAAGCCATTTTCAGGGACATTGCTTGTTTGAAAAATTCAGTGTTTTATCAAAATAAAACACACTCTCCAAGTGATCATGATGTTGAAATTTCAATTTATTGAACTTTTAACCATAAATAAGATATCAGTATTGAAAACTAAGCTTTTTAAAATTACATGTGTGTTAGACTTAAATTTTTATGACATGAACAAATGTTCATTCAAATAAATTGGGTTATAGACTGAGTGTTCTAAAATCAATCTATTATCATTACCATTATATTCAGCTTTCTGAGCAATACGCATTCAGGAAGGCAACAAAGCTTAGTATGAACCCTTAATGGTGGAGATTGCTCAGTAGTATATAAACTAGTAAAATCTTACAAAGGCTTAATATATCTATGGAAAACATTCTCACTCTTGTAGTCAGACATTATAATCTGATAGACAGTGTCTCTTCTAGATGCAATTTTTTGTGTCATGGAAGTCTTGTTAAAATCACAAAACATTTACAATTAAATACTAGAGCTAAAGACAACACAAAGGCTTCTACAGAACTCACAGTATTTTGGATGGACTGTTAAATTTTCATATTTAGATCTTGCAAATGTTTACATCTTTCAAAAGAACATGTCATCTGAGTACTCCTCGTTAGCAATGATATGATAATCTTTACTGGACACAAATGCTGATATAGTCCACTGACTCTACGTTGCTAGTCTAGAACTAGTCACACACAGCAATGACTAAGAATAATGTAATCAGCTAGCTGCTGCTCGTAAATTAGAAAAACAGTTTTAAAAATCATGTTTATGCTTACAGTTTGGTTGTACTTTATAGCTGATTCTGTATTATGTTCTCTGGCTTTTTAGCGGTACTTTTCACTTCACTTTTCCTGTTTATCTTCAGAAGTCATGATTGCAAGTAGTAGAACCTCTAAGCAAGATTTTCAAAAGAAGGTAAGAGAAGTACCCTGTCAATAGTGAGGGTGAAAGGGATTTAGACACTTTGGAAGATCTTGCTTTTATTTTTTCACTGACTGCTTTCACCTCCATAAATACAGTCTGCCAAATGCTTATGTAGCACTTACGATTTCAATTTGAAACAAAACTGAGTTTTAAATAGAGTGCAGGTCTTGTCAAGCCCTGCACACAATAGAAAGTTTTAGCCTTTGAGCATCTAATTTAGGCAGAAGTTAAACATAATGCACTCACACTACACATGATAACACAGCAGACCAGACCTACTAGTATGCTTATTCACTGTCTTCCTCAGAGATTTTTAAAAGGATTAACATAACCAGGGTTTTTTTAAACACAAGATCTACCATAACCTGAGATATAATTCTTCCTCCTTGAAATAAATAACATTTATTTCAAAATTTCCTCTGCCTCATCTCCAGCCTCTGTTAAATATGTTCCCTTGATCCCTTCTATGCCTGCTATCATATGTCCTTAATATCCACGAAGCAGAAGCAACAAATGAGAGCACCAAGCCCTCTTAAAACCCTTCTGGTTTTCACTTGTTCAGTGTTTCACAAAATCAGTCCATGATATACAGAATACTCCTAAAGTCCTCCCTTCAGCTTTGCAGAGACACATGCACATACAAAGTATGGTGTTCGCATATTGGAACAAAACCATTTTTGTTTTAATTGAAATGCTTCCTATATGTGTATCCTGACATTCCTTGATTAGTCTCTCAGTTGAGAGTATATTACATTTTAAAGAAACTCTTGCAATTAATTTAAAATGAAAATGACTGAAAGTTATAATCTTTAAATGTTTTGGAAGTGCTCCAATCTTTTTTAATACTTAATCAGAATATGCCTGGGGCACTTAACATGCATTAACTTCATATTCACTGTTGTTTAATTTTACATAGGATGAAGGAAAATTGTAAATAACAGCATGCCTATGGGCAATGACACAGAGTGGTGCATATCTAGGGTTGATGAAAATGACCTTTCATAAAAATTACATTGTCAACCTGGACAAAATAAAACACTTCTTTTAAGAGAAAGAAAGAATATGGAGCAACCAAAGAATGTGGAGCAACCACAAAAACACACAGCCCAGGTGATGGGCTGCAGGGAGTGCCAGGGCCTTTCACTAGCAATGGGTGGCAGCTATGGGAACTGCTGCCTGCGTTGTGAACAGGTAGATGACTGCTCAGCTTGGTGGAAGAGCCACAAGAAGAAGTAAAAAGGTTAAGGAGCATCAGGGAGGCTGAATGGTTTTGCCACTAGGCCAAAGGAGGTGATCTAAGAGACTGAGGGGAACAGAAACAGGTCTCTACTGGGACGGCAGGTGAAGTCCCTCCAGGCCTCCCTAACCTACCCAGCTGCCCTTACACAACAGGAATGGGGCTCTGCAATTGAGAGTCCAGCAAATGAAGATGAAAATATAGATGAGGGCCCATCCAGGGGGCTGCTGAAGGTGAGGCAGTCTGCCCCACACATCCGGGCTGCCTCTGTTAAGAGAAAAAGGAGGGTAATTGTCACAGGAAATTCCCGTCTGAGGAGAACAGATGGGCCAATATGCCGACCGGGACGTCTTCCACCCATAGGGAAGTCTGCCCATAGGGACGTCTGCCACCTCCCTGGGGCCTGGGTAAGGGACATCACTAGGAAACTCCCTGGTCTGGTACAGCCCTCTGGTTATTATCCACTATTGGTCATGCAGGTTGGAACTGATGAGGTAGCAGAGAGAAGTCCAGAAGCAGTCAAAAGGAACTTCAGGGCACTGGGTCAATTGATTGAAGGACCAGGAGCACAGGTAGTGTTTTCCTCAATCCCTTCAGTGGCAGGAAAGAAAGCTGAAAGGAACAGGAAAACCCACCTGATTAACCCATGGCTCAGAGGCTGGTGTCATTGGCAGAATTTTGGTTTCTTTGATCATGGGGAGGTTCACACAGCACCAGGTCTGATGGCAACAGATGGATTTCAGCTGTCTCAAAGAGAGGAAAGGATTCTTGCTCATGAGCTGGTGGGGCTCATCAAGAGGGCTTTTTACTAGGTTTGAAGGCGAAAGGGGAAAAAACTAGGCTCATTAGAGATGAGCCCAGGGGCAGTGTGCCAAAGTCAGGGGTGAAATCTACAGCCCAGCTCGAGTGCATCTACACCAATGCATGCAGCATGGGCAATAAGCAGGAGGAACTGGAAGCCATTGTGCAGCATGGTGGCTATGACATAGTCACAATCACGGAAACATGGTGGGGGGACTCTCATGACTGAAGTGCTTG
>NW_010314336.1:0-12541 GCF_000700745.2 Antrostomus carolinensis
CAAGCCCCTCACAAACCCCTCGGCCTGAAATCAAGGCTGCGCCAAGGCCCCTGGCTGTGGAGCGTGGCCTGTTCCTGACAGGACAGGCAGTGAGGGGAAATCCTGCTTCAAGGGTTCTGGTGAGTCCCTGGCTGGCCCCTCAGGGCCTCCCCGGCCTCGCAGTACCTCAGTTCCTGCAGCCCCACAGCAGATGCTGAGGCCTGGCTGGCCGGGCTCCAGCCGTCTAGACCTTGGCGCCACAGAAACCTTTCCCATCACCTCATTGCAGAGGTGGAAACTAGGTATCATCAGCCCTTCAGTAAATGCCAGTGTGAAGGGAAGGGTTGGGACAACTTGCCCCACGCCCCCTTGTTTCTGAGTTTTATTCTTTGTGTCATTATTACTGAAAGTAGAACAAATGATTAAGACTGTTGTTTTAAATAGTGCTACCAGGCATGATTTTGGTGTATATTTCTACATACCAGGGGTTTTGTAGGTTAACAAAAACATTATTAACTGAGAAAAGCAATGCTCTCTTTCTCCAAAGATTTAAAAATAAGGTATTTTTATACTTAAAGCACTTCTTATCTATTTTAATTCTATTAGTAAAATAATCGCGTAGGCCATTTATATTGATATAAAGGTTTTTTGTCATATTTCTGCTGACTTCTGTTTTAAAAATATTTTCTAATGCTATGTTTATGATTGCAAAAATCTCTAGTACAGAAAATCTCCACGGAAGCAAACATAAAACAAAGATTCACACTGAAAAAGTGTAGGTTTTCCTTCTGTCTGTAGAGATTTCAGGATCACTTCTAGAAATACAAAAAGTGCTGCAGGTTTTGGTCACTGGGAGTTTACTGGTCACTTTGAGTGCCTTGCTGATCCAAAATCTGATAAGAGTTTCTGTTGTCTTGTTTTACCCAAACGGGTCATCCCACATGTGTGGTTACTGACATGGCTCTTTCACAACATGCATATGCTGAGTATTTCTGATTATGTCAGTTTTCTAGGGAGCTGACTAAACAACAGCAAGGATGTAGCAGAAAGTGAGATAGTTTTGATTACTTGTAAAATTGAAAATGTAATTAACACACACTTTTTGCTGTTTGTGGAGTGGTTGTATTTCAACCACCACTGTTTGCTGTCTTCCTTCTGCCATGATGCTGACTTGCATCTAAACAGTCTACGCATGTTTAACATGCATGATGTTTTAATGTAATTCTATTACTTATAGTAATTGTCCTCAATTTTAGCATTTCTTTTTGCCTAGGGTAAGCTTGTACTGTGTTTGGAATGCTAAAACATTTTGTTCCCTGTTACCAACTTGATGCACTCTTTGACCTTTGTGAATAGTTATGCGTGATTTCAGTTTTCTTTTAAGTTTATGCTTGAGACTAAGGCCGTGAATCAACAGATATTCCAGATAAAGAATTAGACCTCACTTACAGAACAAACATGTCTAAGTTGGGAGAGGTAGAGAATGGGAAGTGAGTAGAATGCCTTTGGAACATCTCTGAACATGCTACAGAATAATTAAAACTGGCAAGAATCCACAGACTGTGTATTAATTCGGCTTGCTTTTGAATTTTTCTTGTCTTTCCTCTCAGCTTTGAAGTAGTCGTCTTTAAGCAGATCACGTAGAAGAGTGGTCAAAATTATAATGGCTGGTAACATTTGCGTCTGTTGTAATACTGATAGCAAAAATTATTACTATAGCACTGCTTGTTGAAGTACGGTTAAGCCATTTAGAACAGTCTGGGCAAAGCTGGGAGTCTTTTTCAACACCAGCCTGGTTTCTCCTCCTTTTCCCCAACTAGCCTCACTGGGGGTCTAGGGCAGGTGTCCGGGTGACTTTCCACATAATGGAAGCAGCATCTGGAACCTCATTTACTCTTCTATGGCCATGTAGGCTTGTTACCTCCTTTCTTGTTTATTCCTGACCTGGAATAGTCAAGACTCTGCTGGTACATGCTGTACTCCAGCGTTCTGTTGGGAAAAGCAGTGTCAGCCAGCGTGTGGCAAGACGAGCATGGCCTTGCCCTAGCGCTGTGAAAGGAAGGGACCTGGAACAGAGAGGCTGTGCAATTACTGCCACTCCCTTGGGAAGCACAGGCAGAAGCAGAGGGAGGTTGAGCAGCACAGGCTACGTGTAGAATACAAACCACTGTCCCGCTACTGCTGCGGTATTCATGTGTAATCGTTTCACTGTTCTGTTTCTCTGTTGTTTGATATTCGGAGAGCTGATATTACTACAATATTATTGTACCATCGGAAAGCAGAGAGAATCCAAATTTTGGGCTACCTTTAGCTTGTTGATCCTGTCTATCCTCCTTAACGTCATTTTAACTGTAGTGGATTAATTCTGCATCTCTCTTTCTCAGTGTAGCGGGTTTCAGAAGCACTCCCTCAGCTGTCCTGGCCTCTTGGCTAATTACCATTCCAGAAGTCCTCCCTTCAATAAGAGTGGTTTGTTTCTTTTCTGCAGTAGTGCAGACACATTACTGTCACAAAGCTGGCATTGTGTTAAGTCTTTGCCTCTCTTATATAACAATGAAGCTTATTCAGGGAGAGCAGAACCATCCTTCTCGGAAAAGACCTATGAAAAAACAAGTTAGGAACCCCAAAAGTGAACGCTGCTGGACATTGCTTTACTGACCATCTTCATTTCTTCCATCTTGAATATCAGTGGAAAGTAATCTGTGAGATCCCAGATTTTGCTGTATATCTAGTTGTTTATCTCAACTAGATATAATGACCTGGGTATATTTCTATGTTGTTAAATATTATTAAGCAGAACTGTTAGAGTTTCCCTTCCTCAGTGCCAAAGTCACATTATGGGTCATGCTGACAGTGCTGAGAGGCCCTGTATTTGATTTCAGGCCAGGTTCCTGGTCCTGCAAGTATGCCTGAATGGTGCTTAGGCTTATGCGCGTTAGTGGTTCTTTCATAGTGCACTGCTTGATCTGTCACTGCATCGCACAGAAAAGTGGCAAAATGGTTCATAGTCACTGAAAGGTAAGGACCAAAAGAGATGCTTAGAGCAAGGCTCTAAATGACAATGCTC
Source organism: Antrostomus carolinensis (assembly GCF_000700745.2). NCBI lineage: Eukaryota > Metazoa > Chordata > Aves > Caprimulgiformes > Caprimulgidae > Antrostomus > Antrostomus carolinensis. The sequence goes on from NW_010314336.1 coordinate 3,047, forward strand.
CCTAGATAGAAGCTTTTGGCTATAAGGCAAGAAAAATATTCATGTTTTGATACACCAATTTGCAGAATGTTCCAGATTGCTGTTTTAATTGCTGAAAAGTTTTTATGAAGCTTTAATTTTACTGTTTATAAAGGTGAGTAAATTAGCTGCAACTAATGTAGTCTAAATTCAGTCCCAACTATTCTGTTTTTTTTTTTTTTTCAATTTACTCAAGAATTCTCACAAGAAACAGCCAAGACCTCATGTCCTTTATCAAAAGCTTTACTCCAAGAAGTCTACAGCAAAGGTTAGTCACAGTGTGATTTCACTGTTTTCCCCAAATCACAGTACTCATATTCATAGGCGATGAAACACCAGCATTAAAACAATGAATAAACTTTGTGATGCAGGACTGTGAAAGCTGCAGTTACTGTGTAATCTCTTGTTTGTGAAAAAATGATCCATTTAAATACTCGGAGATCTCCTTAAATCAGCTGTAGACAGGAAATAATGGATTGGAGAATTCTTCCCCACTGACTCCATACTGCTAATTCATTATGTCTCATTAGAAAGTGTAGCCTGCCTTATTTTAACAGAGATTTGTGGCCAGTCATGATACCAATTTCCTCTGGTAAGGTGGAAAACTTTCTCTTGTCCTTTGAGACCTCTTTTCTAATGGGTAAGATGTGATTGTGTGGTTTTTTTCGTTGTCATTATTTGGTGGAATTAATGTGAAATATTCAAGATGAGAGTTTAAATAAAGACATTCTGTCTCTACATGAAATTACACTTGAAATTTTCTTGGACTCTTGCAGGACAGCTACAGCTACTTGATACTAAAAGAGAACTTCTAATTTTTTTCTGTCACACAGTTCAGAGCATAACTGAAGCATGCTGTGCATGTGATAGAGATATCAGATATCTCTTACTAGGACAGATGAAATACACTTTTTAAAAAATCCCTTAATATATAGATAGTTTGCTTGGAGAGTCCTATACTTGTTGAGCTGGTTTTTTCCCAGTCTTCTGTTTAAATTCCAGAAGTTTTTATGGGCACATGCAGTCGTTAAAAAAAGGCTTTCAGGAATGTACTGTTACTTTTGTTCAGCATTTTAAAAGACGTTTAAACAAGCCATTGATCTGGCCGCTTGCATGTAACTAATTGGAATTACATCTGAGACAGCTGTAACTATCTAAATTTAGCTAGTGGTGCTACAAGGACACAGCTCCATCTAACGTTCAGCTTTTTAATCGGGCATGAGTGATCTTGAGAGTTTTTGTTATGAATGTTCTTGGCTCCCAGGTAAATACTAGCTCCATATGTTGAGGCATTTTATAAATTTTTGTGTTGGCAAGCCTATCATAGTAAATGAAAAGCTAATGGAGGGCAGGTGCAGCTTTTCAGGCAGACACAGCTGTTTAAAACATCTGTGTCTGCATTTGCTCTAACCATCAGGCAAAGGCCTTATTGCCACTTGGAAAACAGAGCTTATACTGTACGTTACTGCGTGCTTATGTGTAAAGAATACTGTACCATATAAGCTGCTATTCCATCTCCTTTACTGAGGCAATTTTGAGTCATGGGACTCGTAGTCAGACTGAACTCATAACACTGGGGGATTTGGCATTTGTCTAAATCTGTTGCATTAAGAAACATGTACAAAAAATACATGCTAGAAAGTATTGTGAATTGCATAAGGCATTATTAAGCTGCTTCTTGACTCAAAATATATTCATTGTTCTGTTTTCCTTTTTGTGAGGGCTTCTAGACAGCTTTTAGGTTTGATTCAAGTAAGATGTATTTTTTGGTAAGATCTTTCTTATTTAAAAATATGCACAAAATCCTGTACCTTCAAACACAGGAGAGACCATAACAGCGGAGCAAATCCAGGTTCATCTTACCTGCAAGATTTGAGCAAGGAGACAAGGGTCTCTGTCCTCCCTTTTTCCCAGATAACGCTCTTGATTGCTTTTGTCTTTGATTGTTATGGTTGCTATCACACAGTTCTTTCTCATACACAGGGATGCAGTAAGTCATGCCTTCACCCTTGTGTTAGAGGCAGAGCTTAGACAGCTCTAGCTGATGCTGTTTGGTATTATGATTCAGTTAGTGTGATATAACAAAATACGTGCTTGTTTAGCTGCAGGAATGAGTTGTGCTGTGTGACTTGTTGCAGCTCTCAGGCAGTAGAGATTAGTTTAAGCCACTTTCATCTAACCTCTACATTAGCAAAAGCAGGCAAGGTCAGTTATTGTGACTCAGCTGATATGCAGGAACTCGGTCACATGCCCGAGTTCTTGAACTGTTTACTGATCAGCTTTTTTTTGCTGTTTTCTGACATTTGCTAAAATGTGACTTCATAGAGGATGAATGCTACCTTCTGTAGAGATTAAAGAAGAGTGAGCACCATATCATTCAAATATAACTGAGTCTCTGCTGATACACATCTTAAAATAATTTTAAGGGTCAGCCTGCAAGCAGTTACTAAGATCTACTGCAAAAAATATCCCACAACAAGCTACCTCCAAAACCAAGCCAACAAAAGAAAAAAGCAGCAGGTCCCTGTCTGTAATGATTGTCTTGGATCCAGTAGCTGATAACCTGTGTGTGTGTACCACAGTGTGCATAGCTTGGAAATTACAAGAATTGACCATGATTGACATATGCAACAGGAACTCCTAGATTTACAGATTCTCTAGGGGCATCTAGCCTGTTTCTACACTCTACAGTTTCCTGTCAAAGAGCCTTCTTGTCTCTTTCTGTAGTCTGACTTTCAGCGATTTCCCTGTTGCCTCTTCCCTTTGTTCCTCTCTCTGCCTTCAGAGATAAACTTGGTGGTTTTCTGAAACTTGATCTAGCACCTAAGACCTATTTTGCCTATCCGCCAGACTGCAGGTTTTCAGCAATTCTTCACTCTTGGTTGGTTTTTTTTAGGCTGATGTGTCTCCTGTATCTGTTCTGTCTGGCTTTGAGCTGTGAGCTTAATTTGTAGATGACTGCCCACATGCTGGTCAGTATACTTTTATTAGATTTTAGAAGTAACCAGAAAAATGTCTCCCGGTATGTTTTTATTTTTCAAATTAACTAGCATAGGGATCTAAAGTCATATTATAAAACCTGACTACAGGCATGTTAATTAATTTTCCAGTGTATTGCCTATAAATTTAAAGCTAATTATCAAGAGAGTAAGTCAATATAAGATGATGAATATTTGAATTCATGGGAGACTTTATGTAAATTTGAAAGTATTACTGTGAAATGATAAATAGTATTAAACCACTTTAGAATTCTCCTTTCTTGTGTATGGCCAAAATAAATCATCTTGCCCTCTTAGCTCAGATGTCTAGTGTACATCATGGTCTCTGCATAGATGCATGGATCTTACCACAAACTAAAATCTCAGGGTATATCTCCTTGGTTGGAGGTAAACAAATTCAAACCAAACCCTTCAACGTGCGTTGTCTATCTATACATTTCCAGTTAGGAATTCAGAGAGACATTCTTTATGAATCATGCATTTCCTGCCCCCTCATTGTACCGTTCTGGGAGAAGAACTTGGGGGTAAAAGCCTTCATGCACTTTATACCACACTGGGACTGGAACTGGGAACCAATTTAAGTACCAGAATGAGGCCTCTTGGAAGGGTTGTTTTTAGCTTGACCACAGTGCCATAGCTGCAGGAGTTTTGGTTGATTCTGAGAAAACCTGTGTTTCACTGCAAATGTCCTCGAAATCCTGTTGTGATTTTGCACTGATTGCATCTATATAAGCTTCTAAATAAGCTTCTCTCTGTTTAAAAACTAAAGCTATTTCTTCTCTGCTTTACTGTAATTTCCATTAGTCCAAATAAAACCAGAACTTACAAAGGCAAAAGTTATTTATGAGCACTGTGAATTGACACTTGGGCAGTTAGCAGGCCTTTTCAGGTAATTTGCAGTTTAATTTTATTACATACATTCAAACTTAGCTAAGATGTACACATTACTGTGTGTCATCATAGCATACTATTTTATGCACTGCAGCTTCTTAATGTGAACTGTCTTTGACTTACTATGTTAGTAAATGGTTAGGAGTTTCTGTCTCCCAAAAAGTCCTCTCTGAATGGGAGATAATTATGATCAGTCATCTTTATTGTGCGTCTGATGCTTGTTTTAGCAGAAGTACTCTGCTCTTTTTATTGAACTAGATTTCTTTATATATTTATAATCATAATGATCCTTAGTTTTTTCCTAAATATGAATTTATGTTAAACCAAAAGAAGTACCTCAGTATCGAAAACTTGCTGGTATGATAGTGACTGTGTTGCTGTCATAACTGTAGCTTAAGACAGTGGCTTTCTGCAGGCAGACCTGAATTGTGACTCACGGGTTCAGCCTGAGAAATGTTTCACTTTTTGGTATTGTGAACAATTTTTTCCTGCTGTTAAGATCTGTTGTGTGCTTTTTAACTGATATATTCAGAAAAAGAATTACTTCTGTTAGGCTTCTTTAAAAAACACAGCTGTATAGTTTGGTCTTAAAGCCTAGTTCACCATTCACAGAGAACCTAAAATGCTGACTTTATTCAGTACAATTGTACACAGCTATTTGTTTCCCTGAAGTAATGGAATGAATAAGGTTATGAATTTAGCTTTTCCTGTGTTTTGCTAGTGTATTGTCAGGTATGAAGATTCTATTTCCTTGACCATATTGCATTCCTTTTTAAAAAGTACTCATATCATGTTTACGAACATTTCTTCTTGTTTTTCTTGGATAGCCAGTCATGTGATGTTGTATATCCTCGCTATTCAGTCAAACAAATTCTTTCACCGCAGACACAAACAGGGGTGAAATTAAAACGTGATTTTTATGAATAGTAATACTTATAGTGTTGAAGTTAGTTTGTTGTTGTGAGTAATATCAGACAAATATCTTCACAGCAAATGTTAATATTTCACCAAGAAGTTTGCTTTAGCTGGAAGGGTATGCTATGCGGGACTTTCCGTGCCTTACAGTGCCACTAGAGGGAGCCACTAGTCATAGCTAGTAAAATCAACTGCAACTTAGTTGTGCCACCTGGATTTCAGTGCTGTGCTATGTCTTATAAACCTATGGAGTTTTATGTTGTAGGAGTAGCTGGATGTTGTGGGTGGGGAGAACTCAAATACTTTAATTTTTAAAAAATAGATATAGTCTGCTTTTCAAGAAAAAGTGCTTTGTTTCAGGTTAGGAAATAAGCTTCTGAGACATAGTTTTATGGTTCTTATTTCACTTGGAAAACTACAATGACATATATGAACTATTTTGCATTTGTACACTTGTGTGCTCTTGGTTTTTTTCCTGTTTCTGAATGTGCACTTGTAAATGTCAAAACAGAAACATACAAGTATATGACTGTTGCCAACATATTTTAAATTGTTAAGATAGAAAAAATGTGCATCCTTTATATATATTGGTTAGTAAAACAAAATTTATTCAGAGTATATATTGGTTAGTAAAACAAAATTTATTCAGAGTATATATTTTATAAGTTATGGTAAGTTGGGGAATGAATGATATTTATTTGAAATTTAATAAGAAATTATTTGTTGAAAAGACTGACTAGGAATGTAGTTGTATCAAATGTGCAATGAGCCTCTGGTATGAGTCACTAAAGAGAGAAATAGATGTTTATGCTGTTCTTATGCTCTTCCATATGTATTCTTTCTTGATACCTCTTTGAGGTTGGCTGTTGGCTTGGATAACTCCCTGGTTGATTAAATAAGCCTACTCATGCTTTTATGCTGGACAGGACAAAAATCAATGGGGTTGAGCAGCAATGGAAAAATGCAGCAAGGAAAACTGAACTTGTGCTTTAGGAAAAATTTTACAGCAGCTGGCTTGTGAATTGATGGAGTCTATTCCCTTGGGAAGTTATGGAGTCCCTGTCATTAAAGGCTTTAAAGAATAGTTGAGACAGGTAAATTCAACGATGCCTCCTTCTGTCCTTGTTCTCTTATGATTGTACATAAATAGTTTGCCAACAAATCAGTATCGGGATTAATATCTGGGAATTACAGCTGTTCAAATTGTTTGTTGGTTCATATACATTTTTGAAACTGAAAGACTTGAAAATTTGCCCTCCCTGTAACTGAACCTCAATTTGGATATTTGTGAAAACTTAATTATTCTATTTTATTTTGCATTCATTTGAAGTAATCTAATGAAGCTCATCTATACAAAACTTTCTACTTCTATCAAAACTAGGCAATACCCTTAAGTCATTGTGAAGCTTGGATTTCCAGGGCAGCAAGGTTCAGAGAGGACCTTGCCTGAACTTTTGACAGTTGCTTGTTGAATTCTCTATATAGAATAATAACGTAGGCTTTCTCTGTTGTGTAATGGTGTGGCGCATAGCATGTTCCAAGAATGCCTTTTCTAAAGAGCAGACTCAATCCACATTTACATCAAAAGCCTTTATTTGTTAAGTAAAGAAAATTACACATCCTTTTGCAGTAAAAGATCTCAAAGCATTCCAAAGGTGGCTAATACCATTTTGTATTTCTGTGCCTGTAATTTTACAGATGAGTAATAAAAGGCCAAATATTTGAATCTGTCTTTGACCCATGGTCATACAGGAAATCAGTGCCAGCCCACCTTACTTTCAGCCTGAGGATGTCTTTAACTGTGCTTCCTATGGCGTCTGTAACACAGAAGTAATGCTGTGGTCATTAAGGCTGCTTAGAATGATATAATTTATTTTGATAAAAGCAGAGCAGCACTGTTGCTACTCAGCAGTCCATATGCTCTTAGTTGTATTCTGTGACTCCTTTTCAAAATCATTCCCTGATGTTTGGCTGTTCTGTTAAAGCTATTTTTAAACAGAACAACAGCTCTTTCAGTGTAAAGAACAAAATGGGCTTTCTGTAGAATCAGCTGTGGATTGCTTTTCAAGCACCATTTTTGATGTTTTTATTGTGTTATTAAACAGAAATGCAGCTGTCACTAAAATCCAAAACCTACAGCCAGTACCTGTATTTCACAAGTAAAAGTCTAGGGGTTTTGGTATGTTTGTTTGGTTTTTTTTAATATTATTTTTGAAACAAAAATATGTTTGTATTTACCTGGAGTTTATCTGTTATTCACAAAACCAGGACTGACCAGTGGCGTGCCCTCACTTGCACTGTTGTGCTCATAGGGCCACCTTTTCTGTACAAGTATTTTGCTGGAGTCGGAGAATAGGGTGAGAAAGATTCCGCTATGAGCAATGGAAGTGATTTAAAGTATTCAGAAAATATCTTACAACTGGATGCTGAAAGAGGACTAATAAGAAAGGAAACAAAGTGAAATATATGTAAAACATTTTAAAATAATGTATGATACAGAAAAGACCATCTAGGAACATTTCTTCTGACACACAAGCAGTGATACACTGAAAAAAAATTAAAAGGTGGCATATTGAAGCTGATAAAAGTGAGTATTTAGCTGTAGCTAATGTATTGGCAGGATCAAAAGTTGACTGTACAGCTATATGCATAACAAATGTGTAAATTCCATGGAAATAGTCTGGAAGTTCAGTGGTTAGCCTTGATGTAATGTACAAGAACTATATATTAAAAATAAGCCATGTTTGTGAGGATTTGTGGTATAATAAACCTCTCTGGTTAAAACTTTATAGATAATTCCTCTAGAAGTATGTGATTTTTATAGTGCTTACAAGAAGGCTTCCTACAGTGAGCTTCAGGGTAGTGGGTGTTGTCAGATAATGTGTGTTGGACAGGAAGGACTTCTGAATTGATATCCATGGCATTGAAGCAGAATACGTAGTTTTGATGGGGAAAAGAACATGTCAGAGATGGATTCTTTTTTTTTTTTTTTTTTTAAGTTAACCCTAGTCTTAAGTCTAATTTGTGTGTATGTGCAAGGGGTTATACATGTGTGATATTTAGTCATCACGTAATTCATATTAATGGAGTCTTTACATGTTCTTAATTGGACACTAGTTTAAGATCACTGGGGTATGTAATCCTAAATTTATGTGGGAATAGTTTAATTTTAATACACTTAATGATCATGTTGACATGAGACTGCTAGCTTTTAAGTGTATTGGAAAAGTTGATAAAGATTCTAAACTTTTTGCTTTGTGTGAAGCTTGTAAATTATCTGTGATCCATCACCCCAGGCAAAGAGTTGCTTTTCTTTAGGATTGTAATGTATAGTGGAATGGCTACCCTGACGTTTTGGAAAATGCAATACTGGGATTTCATAAGTATTTACAGCATCTAAAACGTCATAAACACACTGTATGCGAGAGGTGCCTCCGCTAGGAAGGTTGTACACAACATAGAGTGTGTTGCATGCCATGAAAGCTGCTTCAGCATCCTTGCTAGTGCATGATGTGTCCCAAGTGTGCTCTACTGCCATGGTTATGTGGTTGATTTTAGTAATTACAATATTTCCTCCAATCTCTGGTTCTGCATGGATTGCCCAGAGCCCTTGCTCATCAATGGCAAGATCTATTTTTGTAGACGGAGAAAGCTGATAGGCAGGAATCCTTCCAGCCCCTGGCAGTAGCATTTGGTCAGTTACATTTCTTTTCTGAATATTGAATTTAATTATCTCATTTAAGGAGCCATATCTATGATAGAACAGGAAACCCTGATATATGATGTGACCGGTTCCTTCCCAGGGAAACGGCAAGGTGACTCTGCGAGCTTTTAGTACGTGACTGCTTTCCATGAATGTCATGATATTTGCAAATTCCAAAATAACATTATTTACAGAACCATTTAATACATAAATCTTTGTGTGCTTTTTGCCAGGATCTTTCATCCAAGAGCCATGCTTATCTCCAGTCTTCTTAACTATTTTTAGGGACTTAATACCTGCAAGCATGTGGTCACAACCTGCAAGGAAACACCCAAAGATAGAAAAAAAAATTAGAATATCTGTGAATTTTCTGTTTTCCTTTCTTTGATTTACTTACTTTCTTTTTAATCCAACTATAAGGCCAGGATCAATATATCAGTAAAGGTGTCAGCAGCATGGCTATGGTAAGTAATGTTGAAGCTAATTTCATGTGATATATTCAGCATCTCCTGCAAAGGAGACTGCATATCTTCAGCTACAAATAGTGTGTTGTTTTCTGCTCTATTAGACCAATGTTATCCAAAAGGGATTCTGTTTGTGTACCTGAGAGGAGACTAAAAGCACAGTTAGTGATTCGCTGATTATTCTTGTCAGTTCTTTTATAGAGCTGTAATTTTTACTTTGGAGAAGTGAGTTCTGTTTTAGATCAGTACAGTAAAATAATAAAATTTATTTCTTACTGAAGGCATACAAATTAAAATCCATTTTCCTGATATGCCATGTGTACAGTATTTTTGTTTCAGAAGTTCTCTTATCCACTGTTAGCCTCTTTTTTTGCATTTATACTATGAAGAGAAATAAAAATAGATCATCATAACAGAAAGCCAGAACACTGGGTTATCTTCCCACTGCCTTTCCCAACACCTGCAGCACAAAGGAACTAGAACAAATGCATGAATGGCAAAATCA
>NW_010314336.1:12569-24561 GCF_000700745.2 Antrostomus carolinensis
CTGGTATGTCTGCGTTACCAGTTCATTAACTAGAAGCATGACTGATGGAATTTCGTATTTGTTTACCTCACTAGAGGGTAAAAATTGGCAGCAGCAGAGAGCGAGTCATAGTTTTGGCTTCATTACATTTTGTACGCACTTTGCACAGATGTTTCCACAGACCAAAAAGCACCAAGCTTGTGAAGATTCAAGCATTTGGACTCTTAAGATCTTTATCAAGGACCATCCTTTCCAAGAAAAGCTCCACTGCAAAGCACATTAACAAGCTTGTTTACCAAACGCACTCATAAATTACAAGAGAAACTTTTGAAGTTTAAAGAATTGCCTTTCTTTAGTAAGTAAAGAGCAGCCATTTTAGTAAACAGAACAAGCAAAGCCCTGAGGCAGGAAGTTCTGGCAGTAGATGAAATGGAGAAAGCAAAGCCAGCCTCCCTGTTTGGCCTGATATGAACCTATTGAAGTCAGTGGCAAGATTCCAGTTGCCTGTAGAAAGCAACCTTTATGTCATTTGTGTGCACTGATACCCTCTTGAGTACTGCTGCTGCAGCATGGATTTTTTGTTTAAAGTCCTCACTCTGGGTGTACTTTCCCTGAGCAAGCCACAATAGCTTTCCTAAAACTAATGTTTATTGATTAGATAGATTCTAGAAACTTAAAACTGTTGAGTCAGAGTGCCTAGCCAGCCTTAGCAACATCTTTCTCTGCAGGAGAAATAACCAGATTGCTGTCTGAAATCTGTGAATAGTGTCTCTCTTCCTGAGAGAAGCTTTTTAATTCTCCTTGGCTTTTGTAACAGCTTGCAGGAAGAGTGAGAAACTGAGACATTCACAGTGAGCAAAAAGTTTACCAAAATTTTTCCACATTTTCTCCAATGGTACCTTCAAAGCCCACTGTTTCTTATCACACTCCAAAATGTGCAGAAGATAATTTCCCATTTCCCACCCAAAGCAGGATGAAGTGTGAACTATGACATGTAAAAACAGTGATTCTACTTGATTGTTTTTTTTCAAGTCTGTGTGAACTTAAACCAAAAACAGTAACAAAGTTGGACAAACCATTTTTTGTTAGAGTTTTAGAGCGACTCAGCAAAAATTACTGTAACTCCCAGTTAATATATGTTAACATAGAAGTAGAACTGCTATTTGCTAGAGTAGTCTCTTGCTAGTTTTATTAAAAAGTGCTGTAAAATCTACTTGGGGACTAGTTTCACCATTGACTTCAATGGGACAAGCATCTCAATACTGTTGACGAAAGTAAAGTTGCTATGAACTGCTGCAATAAAATGCAAAGGAATAATTTTTAACAGGGGAAAATGGAAAGTAATTTTTTTCCCCTCTGAAACTCTCAGAAAGATATAATTTTCGAAGTGTCCTTGCTACAGGCAGTTTGAAAATCCCTAAATTTTTCTGCCTTTCAAAAAAGTGTTGAGTGTTCAAAAAATCTATATATGGAAAAAAGAAATTGTGATATTCAGAGCACTCGACTGGTGTAGGATTAGAGCTTAGAAGCAGAATAGATGATTGCTTCTGTTACCATCTGCCTTAATACTCTGTTGCTGGAAAAGTTAAAGGAACAAATTGTAAACTTATTTGTAAAGTTACATCAGTCTAATTCTGTGGAAGTTAGTGGAATTGTATAATTGATGATGCAAAAGATCTTCCAGCTCTCTTTTTAAAAAAATGGCAATTTATCTTTCTTATTATTTCCAAACAGTTTTGAATGAAAATGAAACAGACTACTTCAAATATGTCCACAATATGTAATTTACATCTATAACTCAACTTTCTGAAGGTAAAGATACTTATAATTAAAAAACTTGATTGTTTTTTTAAAAAAGTATAGATTGTGGATGTATTCTTCATACTAGGTACCTTAATATTTAATTTTCAAATCAGAACTGAGCCTTGCTTGCAGCCAAGCTAGTGTGCTCTCTTGATAAAGTATGTGGAGGGGGGAGGGAGAGAAAGAATAACAGAGGAGGACAGCGAATGGTGAAAGTGAGTAAGTCTTTTTGTTAACTCATGAGTTCACTTTTGAGTTGAGGTTTTGACCCCTGCCCACTCCAAAAAACAAAGACCACCACTAATTCCTTGGCATACGTCCAATACTCTGAAATGCACTGGCATTTTTTCTGGGACTTTGCAAAAGCAAACCTTCAGAGGCTTTTTACATTACTTTCTAATAAAAAGGAGATTCCAAAGAATCAATTTGATATGCAGTAGAGTATCTGCAAAATAACTATTTGAATTGAACTTTTTCCCCCTCCCTCTTCCATGCCTTTTTTGTAGGTTTGTTTTGTGGTTTTGTTGGGATTTTTTTTGTTTGGTTGGTTTTTTTGTGGGGTTTTTTTAGTATCTTGTATTTACACAGACAAAACCCTATGCAATTATCTGTGGTATTCATGTGACTTGTGAAAATCTGTTATCCCTATATCAGCATACATGCATTGGCTAGGGGACTGGCTTATTCAGATCAAAGTTCTGAAAAGTAAACTGTTCTTACTTGCATTAAGCATGAGTTTAAGTTTCTTTTTTTCTTCTTCTTCTTCAAATAGCTGCTGTTTCACCAAGTCTTCATGTACTTCTATACAAGTATTAGAATCTGTGACAGATCCAAAATAGTCAATGTCCCTTTGTGCTCGTTCAATTCTTGTTAGCAAATTCTCTACTTCACTTTTAACCTCAGCCTTATAATTGTTCAGTCCTGCCAGGCGTGACAGTACCATCTTTGAAAAGTCTCGGAATTCTTCCACATAATCCAGTATGTCTTGGTTGCATTTTTCCAGCCTCTTCTTGAGTTAGAACACAGGAAGAAAATACATGGGTATACATGTGTATTCTGTATAGATTACATCCTAATTCATGATTACTTTAAAAAATGTACTGTTCTCTCCTTTACAATCCCCTGCACCCCATTTATTCAAACCAATGGTCTGTTACTGTATGTCTACATGAAGAGGACATACTAGACTGGCACTAGCCTTCACAGCTCTGGATGAAAATACACTGTTGGTTTGGTTTTTGGGGTTGTTTTTTTTTTGTTTTTTTTTTTTTTTCTTGATATGGTTAATGACACCCAGATACTTTGTTTTGCTGCCTAAAGAGGGAAAAGTGCTCTGATGCTAACAGCTGGTGATACTTAAGAGCATATGATCTCTGATGACTTGCTTTCCAGAAACGTTTCAGAACTCCTCCTGTAGGACCACCAGTGCACCAGTCTCCAATTTTTTTCTGCAGGAAATCTACAAATGTGAACATTTCACATAAATACAGCTCTTCTGACCAAGACGGTATCTAGTGTGGCTATTTTTCATTAATTTAAAATGGAAAATGGAAGTACTGACATCTCTGTGTTTGGGAAGAGGATTTTTTTTTTTCCCTTGTCAAATTATTGGCTGTATTAAAAAAACAAAAACAAAAACCAAACCCCAAACCTGATGTTTCTTTTTACATAGTTTCAGATTATCAAAATTTCTTTGTTGTAATGCAGCCACTTCTGTAAAGATCATAGGTGGCCTGAAAATAGCCCAACTGACACTTTGAGAAGATGAGGAAATTGAGCCCAAACACACAATTGTAGATCTAACTGCTAGACTGGATGTTCTGATTTGGTGCTTTATGCACAGATTTCAGATGTTTTGTTTTAAGGTGGTGTTTGACTAGGGAATGTCTGTGTTTACAGAATGATTAATGCAGTATGCATATTTTCTGTGTGCCCCCCCATTTATATGTGACCATAAGTCCCCAGGAAGCTGTTTAATTACTTTCTACAAAAACTTTATTTTAAATGTTTTCAAGCATTCTCTTTAATACCTACTTCATCCTTTTCCTATTTCTTTGGTGCCTCTTGCACCAAATGCCACAGGTGGAATTGCATCATTTTTAATGTGTGCCAAATGAATGGAAATTACCATGTGAAGTTATTCCTGTAGTGGTTAATAAAATTTAAATATCAGTCTACGCTATAGGAACAGAATACCAGGCTAATCCTTCAGTTCTTTCTGTGTTGTGAAGTTAAGACCAGTGAGAGCTTTGTAAAAAAAGGGAATGCAAAATGAAAGGGTATTTTACAGTACTGGTAGTTTTTTACTGCAGAAAAAGAAGCAGGTACTGGTACTTTTATATAATTAATTGAAAGCAAATACCTATTTCAGGCTTCCAGCTGTAAGGGGGTTATTTCAACTCCTAGTTAAAGTGCAGATACACTGCTATTTTGTACAAATGTGTCTTAAACTGCTCTTACAGGTAGGTTCATCTGTACATAGAAAAAATACCCAATAAAAGTCTATCTCCTTGTTAATACTTGATGGCAATTCTACTGGTGACAGCATGGTTATACTGTTCTCTAGGATGGACTGTGACAGTACTATAAACATTTACATATTTAGCTAAATTCTATATGTAGTATACTAATATGAAATATATAATATACATAATACTAATGTAATAAAAAATAAAAGCAATAACAATAAAAATATAACATTATGAAATTATATCCTGCAATAAATAATGATGTAATAATTAGGAATCTTTATAGTTAAAGTTTTAGCTACAATTTTACTTATTTATTTGAAAAAGTTGGAAATTTGTCTTCCTGTTATTGTTTATCATACAAACTGCTCTGTGTTCACACACATAGAAGAACACTCATACATTTTCAAACCTCTTTGCAGTTAAGCAGTGTTACAGAATGATACAGCTAGCACATACCTCTAAAGACAGGATACGCCGGTCAATGTAGTTCATCAGTGCTGCATCTTGCATCGTGTATTGTGCTGCTCCCATCACACTTGTGAGGAATGGAACTAGTAAAAATCGAAGTTGCAAGACTACCATTGTTTCATAAAATTTCGAAACAAAATAGTAGTGAATTAATTGTATGTATGTGCCTGTGGAAGGCAATCCCAAACACTACTGCCAGTCCAGGACTAAATGAAATTTAACAGTTATCTCATGCTGTGATGTGAAGAAGTTATACTGAAATTTACTATAAAGTTAAAAAATGCTGTGGCTGCAACTATTAAAAAGACTTAAAATGTCCGTTGCAGTTTATCACAAAAAAAAGTTGTGGAAGAGGAACTGAGTGTGTTTATTTCTAGAAGCCAGATGACTGCTTTCCAGTTTGTGATCCTATGATCAATCCCAGATGTTCAGTAATGACTCACATAAAGCCTGTAGGCCAAATTTTATTAAATACAAATAAAAATAATTTATTTTCCCTCCTTTCTCCTCCCATCTGCTTTCCCGTGTGACCAGCACTGTGCAGTATGTACTTGGTGTAAGTCAGCAGAGATTCAAACTCTGTGGAGCACTGGTCATTCTTGCACAGCAAGATCTGATGCATAATGTCTGTAGCTATTTTGACAACGACAGCTGTTACTGTAAAACAATCTAAAGCAATCATTTTCATTTCCAGTATTCAGCCTATTTCCAGTACGACAGAGACCCATAGATAAAATTATTTTAAAAAATAATCTTTTCCCTTCCCCTCTTCTCTTGACAGTACTTTTCCAGCTAAAATCAATATCTGTAGCACAGTTCTGTGTCAATTTAATGGAGTCCTTGAGAGGTCTCTTCTTTCAGAATAATAATTTTTCTTAGGATGACTTAAAAATTAATTATAATTAGCTTATGTGAGTCTCTTGCATTTGAGGCAATTTTTATTTATTCTTTTTCATAATTTCCATGGCTGAATGCCTTGTCTGGAAATATACATAGTTATGCTAATGTGATATTTGGTAGGAAACCATATATTAGGATGTTAGAAAGCTCCCTTTGTATCTGAAGCCAAACTGGATGTCTGTGTCTGTCTTTCTCAGAATTCTCCACCTCTTCACTTTTTTTTTTCCAATTTTTTTCTTTACAGTTTTTTTTTCTCACATTTACACAGCTTTCCTTTTCTTTCTGACTGCTTTGTATGTAAGCATGTCACTTGTGACAGAATTCATTAGAATGTGTCATAGCAGGCAGATTTTTTCCTCTGTTTGCTTGATTGTTGTGAGGTAGGGTTGTGCATGCTTTACAGACAAATATCACAGAATTGCACAGATAAATATTTTTTCTTTTACTATTACTTTGTCCCAAGAAGTGTAAACAATTTGACAATTCCTATTTACAGGCAAAGTCAGTGATGCACAGACAGGCTAATACTTGGTTCTCCACTCCAGTGTCATTTCACTTTACTCCAGAACTCCTACCTGAGAGGATGGAAGGATTACCTGCTTGGATCCTTGAAGGGCTATGCGCTGAGAATAGACGCCCTAGGAAATGTATAGCCTCCCTTGATTATGTCCTGTGGAGCATCTTGACAAAGTGCTCTGTCTTCTTTTGCACAAGATAATCAGATTCAACACTGGGGAAGAACACAGAAAAACGATCCCTTTTCTAACCTCCTAGGTGAACCTAGAATCCTTCAGAGTTGTTCTCAGAGTTTAGCATGTCTATCACAATAATCTAAGGTAATGATTAGGAGGTGAAGACTATGGGATTCAATAGGTTAATTTCTTCATTTAGTGGAGGGAGAAATACAACTGTGTAAAACAAAATCTGTCATGCTTTTCCTGCAGTTTGGAACATGCTTGACTTAAGTTATAACTGCAGTCCTATCCTAAAGTAATATGAAGTAGCAACTTAACTTTGACTTTTAATGTTCTCTTTCATTGCTGTCTGTAGTCTAGCTTGCTATCTAAAATAAGGCAGTACTCTCTTTGGAGAATTTTATTGGAGTATCAGAGCATCACTCATAGCAGAACTCCTTACTGAAAATTTTCCCTTAGAAGGGGTATTATAGGTTGTGTCTGGATGTTTGATAATTACAGACAATTCTTTGGACTTCACTAGATGAACAATACCGTTTATCAGTTTCAGAGTAGCCTTATTTCTGTTTGAATCCAGACAACCTAAGCAAATAAAACACTCTGAGCAACATATTACGAACTTATTATCAAGAAAGCATAATTAAAAATCAGGATATAGATATATAATTTCTTTCCTTCATCTTAAAACAGGGACAAATTATCTACAAAGCAAAATATCTTGAACTGCTAAACCTTCTATGAACTTAAGCATGCTGTATAAGAAACTGGATTTTTTTAATATTGCTCCATCATTTCTTAGAATTGCTAGCAGCTGAAAGGCCACGAGCTTCCAAGCATTTATCTTAATAAGACTTTCCCATGCTTATTAAACCAGAATCTGATGGCAAATGGCAATGATGGTCCATGTCAGATGCAGTATTCTGGGAGGGCATGCTATAGCATCTGGTTAAGAACTGAGCTTTGTTGTTTTGTTTTGTTTTTCTTTAGTTATATATTTTCCATTTCTGTTCTTGAGTGATACATATACATGGGGGTATCATGAGATAGGACCTCAGCCATGGACACCTCAAGGTTACTATTCAAGGCACTTCCTTGCCTTATCTGAGATGAATCTCTGATTTGTCACAGATCTCCAACTCTTCCACATCACTGCTATAGGTTCCTGTTCCAGGTCTTCCTCAGTTCTTTGACTTGCCTCCACTGTGGCTTCTTGTAGACCCTCACAGGAATCATGAGATATTTGTTGCCCTACCAGAGCCATAACATGTAAACCACATTGTGTCAGACGCTGGGTCTGTCCATGACTGTGACTCTGATAGACCCCCAGTGTACTCTGTAAACCCAGCCTGACATTTTTCTTTCTGAGCTTTGGAAACATCCCTGACTCCCAAGTTCCCTCATCCTCCTTCCTTGGCTTTTACTGAGCAATGGATGCTTTCCTAATGACATGCCTTATGTTATTACGACCCTGAAAAAGGTGGGGAGCTCCCACTCCTGTCACTTAGATCTAAGTAATACACATATATATGTACATCAGATTTTATTCCTGAAGTCCAGACCAGCTTAAAACAGAGTTGATTATGGTTTTCATTTTTAGTTAACCTCTAAATGTAAAGCGATAATAGATAGATGAAAAGAAATCATCAGAGACATAGGCTGATTTACATCTTTCTACATTACTGACTTTATACACACACGCATTAGAATAACTGCTGCTCAGCCTGGTGCATCAGTGATACATCAGTGCATGTGTGCCTTGTAGTTTTGCATCTTATGATTATTGATCAAATGTGTTATAGGCAAAACAAGCAGAAAATAGATAACTATCTGAAATAATGGAATTTTGTTTGTGATTACAATTTTTTTTTATCTTACGATTGCCTAATTTGTAGGTTTTGGTGCTGATGAATCACAGTGTATATTATTAATATCAAACATCATTGTATTGTTGTCTTCTTGTGTATTTTCTAATTTTGTTCAGACTTGGGCCTACAGAATTAAATTCCTTGTTAGTACTGGCCACTGTCTGATGAGGTTGTCTAATGCTGAGATCTGTGAGGTCAGAAAATATATTTGTCATAGTGGGAAATCAGCACTTAATTCCAATTCTGCAATATTTTTTTTTTAAAGTGCTTTTGGTATTATATCTTAGAGAGCAATACACATTTCTGTAAAAAAGACAAACATATGAAATCCAATTGAAGTCCTTACGTGGTGTTCAGCTATAAGAACAGTGTTGGGAGTGATACCAATAAGGGATGTAATACACTGTGATAAAAAGGAGACTTTGAATTTTGGGGCTCAGGCAGAGCCTCCACTAGGCGGCTCTCAAGTCCTTAGGATT
This sequence comes from Antrostomus carolinensis, assembly GCF_000700745.2. NCBI lineage: Eukaryota > Metazoa > Chordata > Aves > Caprimulgiformes > Caprimulgidae > Antrostomus > Antrostomus carolinensis. The sequence goes on from NW_010314336.1 coordinate 21,230, forward strand.
GAAAGGCAGACCTCACTGAAACACACCATTCCCAAGCGCTGGGAATGACATAAAACATGCAGAAGGAAGTGTGGTTCAGATGATCCAAAATGTTAGAGAAGCACACGAATGGAAAGCCATCAGGAAGCCAGGTGCTAGTAGGCTTTGGCAAGCTGCTGCTGCAGTGACAAGCTCACGAGCTTTAAGGGTCTGTGCCTTCTAAAGCCAGTGTTTCCTGCAATCAGTGGGAGCTCGGGATGTCCAGTACCTACAGGAAAAACTAATCATCTCATGAGGACTAGCTCTAAAAATGAAATCACAAAGGCAAAATTAATCCCCATTTTATTTGGAGCCCCATTTAGCTTGACCTTGAGTATTTCCAGGGATGGGGCACCTACCACCTTTCTGCGCAACCTGTGCCAGTGTTTCATCACCTTCATCGTAAAAAAAAAAATATTCTTCCTTATATCTAGTCTGAATCTTCTGTCTTTTAATTCAAGACTGTTATTCCTTGTCCTGTCATTACAGACCCTGCTAAAAAGTCCGTCCCAATCTTTCTTATAAGCCCCCTTTAAGTATTGAAAAAATCCTCAGAACTTCATCTGAACACAGATCATTAGGTAGCCTGACATAAAACTAAACCATACATAATTATTTTGAATGGTCTCTGTTTGTTGTAAAACTCAGAATTACACGTTCTCTTGATCAAAGGCAATTCCCTGTACATTGAAGCTTAAATTTGTATGACCTTGAAACTAAGCAAACTTTGAGTTGTACAATTTGATATAAACTAATATGAACATTTTCACTGCTTTTGGCTTGCTTTACAGTGTGAAATCCACTAATGAATATTCTCACTAAAATCGGTTTTGCTTGAATGTTCATGATCATTAAACCTATTCACAGGAGTACAGTAGTCAAAATAACATTGTTTTAAATTCAGACTACTTAAAGGAAATTATTATTACAGTTGCCCAGCTCATGCAATTGATAATGCCAGTTTTTGGTTTTTTGGTTATTTATTTTGAAACAGATATTTTAGGTGTGATGCATCTTTACTAAATATTGTATTAAAGCTTACCAGGGTGAAAACTTTAAAAGATTTTTTTAAATTTTATTTTAAATGCCTACAATGATGTTTTTCCTTTTTTTTTTTTTTTTTTTTTTTGCGTAGTAGGCACTGACTTTGTGACATTTCATTGTATTTCAGTGTTGTTTCATATATTGTTACATTGAAGAGATGGATTCATAACCTGTGTACCTATGTGTTGCAAAGAAGAGAAAAGGGATATGTATATACCTTGGAACAGGTAACTTTCCCTTTGAGATCACTAAATACCACTAAATGGTGACATGACTGGTGGAAAAAATATGTTTACTGATGATGACTAATGTACAATAACTTTTGTAGTTCACTGGCAAATATGAACTCAGTTTTTAACAAGATGATGTGCTCTGAGACTACAGCAGTGAATTCAGGACTTTTCAGTTGTATTTTTTAAAACTAAAACTCTGACCATGTGCTAACTTTCCAAGTGATCACTGATGACATGTGCAGAGATTGTGGTGAAAGCTACGGTACCAGAAACTTGAGCTGAATAGAATGGAGTTGTGCTAGCAAGTGTCTAACTAAATCTACCCAAAACCTAGAAGATAGGAAAATGTCTATGAACTGGGGGAACTAGGACAGAAAAGGCCCTGAAGGGGCCATGCAGAAGTTGATGAGGGTGGTTGAGATTTGTTGTGCTGGTTTTTTCACATTACCAATAAAACAGAGTCCTATAAAGGAAGAGGGGCCAAGCTCAAAGTCAAGAGTCATGCTTAAAAATAAAGGATATTTTAAAATAAATTTTAAAATATTAAAATTAAATAAATTTTAAAATAAAGATCAGAATATGATTAAGGAAGAAAATATCTGTGATTATCTTTCTTGCTATTTGTATCTGCTTGCTATCAGCTGAATCCTGGTCTCAAGGGAAGATTAATGAGTCCTGCTATGTTCTCAAATTTCTGCATGGGAGTCTTGAGATTTCTGCTTCTGGAAAAGTTGGTTCCATTTTTACACTCTTCAAGCATACTTCTCTGGATGAATCCAAAATTAAGAACTGCGTTCAGAAATTGAGACAACAAGCCATCCTTTGACTTTAAATGGAGATCCACAAGTATAGATTTCTGTCTCTCTCTAATCTGGTGTGAAGAATAAATTTCATCACTTCAATCTTTTTTATTTCTAATTTTTATTTCTGCCAACCTGTTTATGATCCCAGAATTATCCCTGATGCATGCCAGAGAGTCTAAGCAAAATAAACTGTTAGTAAGTATCGTGCAAAGCAGGGGATCTGAGCTAATAAATACACAAAAAGTACTTAATAGGAGAGCATGTTTTTTTGATGCACATTAACCTGAGCATTGGTTCAGAGAATCTCCTGACACACAAGCTTCAGGTCAGGAGAGGGCATATCGGGTGGATACTGCAGAGCAGTCAGCCATGCAACTTTTAGAGCTGACATTTTTCAAAGCCATGTCAAGACATTTCCGTATTTTCATTTAATGTAGGCTTCATGTTATGCTGCACCCAAACTCTGAAAATGAATAAAAAAATAAGACATTCACAGAAGTCTCCAGATTAGAAATAGCATCTTCCAAACCAACAGAGAGTGAACTCTAAGCATGACACTTATGCAAGAAATTGATTTTGTGGCCTTTATTCTCTCTAAGGGTAGAGCTAGCACGTTTGAAAGACAGTATATCAAATGAGGTGGTCCTAGTGCGAGTTCATGTTGAATAATAAAGTACATGCACTATGCTGGTTGAAAAGGACGTGAATGTATTAAGCTGTGATGAATAATAGATAACTGTTTCTTTAATTCTTCGTTAGAAGTCAGCCTGTTGTTTAGCAGTGCTATCATTGTTAAACTAAATCCTTTCCTCAGGCTTTGTTGTATCACCAAAATTATCTCCATCCAGGAAAAAGGTCACATAGATCTGTGCACAGCATATAACATTCTGCAATGTTGTATCAAGTGGATTTGATCTGTTCCCTTTGGCCTGTCAGGGATCAGTGCATGCTGAATGTGTATGCTTTGAAATGCAAGTGTCAAAGACAATTGAAGACAATTCAGTCTTTTCATAAAAATATGCAAGCCGCAGAGTCTTCTCTTAGGAAAAAAGCAGAACACTTGTCTTAAGAGGAAAACTGAAAAGGACCGAATCCATTCAGTAATACATAATATGTGGTGAAATTTTCCATCTCTCTAGCCCTCACTTGGCCAGGCAATCAGAAACTGTTTCTATTAACTGATTAAAATAGAAATTCAGTGCCACCATCATGGCCTTTTACTGGGTTGTAGGGA
>NW_010314336.1:24656-46929 GCF_000700745.2 Antrostomus carolinensis
CCTGCTGTGGTTCTCTGCAACAGAGGGCAAGCAGCATCTGTACATAAAGGATGTATTTTCTGCACTTGAATCAGTGTAGTCCTCCAATGGGACATATTTATTCCTGACACTTGGGAGCTAGCACACTACTGCATCTTTTAGGCCTGCTGGTATAATAGCAAGATATTCCCTTTTCTGCACATGATATGTGAGTATTGCATCCAAATGCTCTACCACAAACTCACTGTTTGCTCTGTGTACTTCTACCTCCGGCAGAAATACTGTACGGTCTCTGTAGAATTGTCATTGTACTGGGCCCAAGGACAGAGTTGAGTTAACTTGGAGAATAGTCTGGGGTAAGCAATTCTCACTTGCTGTGCTGCCATGGCAGAGTTAGGCAGAGAATTTGTGTATCTTCCTATGGGCTGTGTTAGTTAGTGTTAATACATAAATGGGTGTTAGGTATATTCTTTTACATCCTATGACAAAATTATCTGTGTTTGAAAGGTGATTTGAAAGCTGATTTGGAAAGATCTTACCGCCTGACATGGTATAATTTTAAGTGACAAATTGGACTTGGCCACTAGCTTCTTTGTTGTGATTTTCTTCCTGATCTTTGTTCCAAGCTAGTTCCTGGTCCTCTGAACTCTTAAGTACGTCTGTCGTTTACTAATGTCACACCGAATGAGATGACATAGGTTGTATGAAAAGTCCTATGGCATGTTTCTGCAGAGACTTTACAGAAAGAGGCTTCACTCTAATTCTGGGTTTTGTGTTTCTTTTATTAGAACTCTCTTTTAAGGAAACACTGTAACTTTTGTCCACGTGCCAGGTATTAGAAAGTATAGACAGCTTTGTAATCTGTCCTGAATGATATCCTTGTGTACTACCATTTGTTGCATGTATTATTCTGAGCTCCTAAGGGCCGAAGCTGTTACACCGCTGAGGATGTGCCATGACCTGTTAATTATAGATCAGGACCTCAGACTGCCTTTTCCTGCCTCCATGCAGGACCATACATTTCCTGCTTGTGTATGTTTCGTGCAGGGGACAGGAATAATCATCTTTAGCTGGCTTTTTGCACTAACTAGTTACTCTTTTACTTTCTTCCTTATTTTTTTTTCTTTCATATGCTACTTTTACAAATAGCTTTCCCTTTCAAAACAACTGAATCATGTTTGACCCCAGTTTTCTTTTTCTTTACTTCCAAAACCATCTCTACATAATAGTTTGGGCTCAAGTATCGGGTAGATTAATGTGATACATGGAGGAATACATAGGATAAGCTTTAGCTGCTTATTAGACCTTTACCAAACAGAAATGCTTGTACATAGTCTTACAAACAAAGAAAATGCTAGAGAGTTAAAGATGAAGGAAAAGAAGGCAATGCAAAATGATCTGGCAGCCTAGGTAATGTGTGTGTAGCCCTACCCTGTAACAGGCCCAAAGCTGCAAACACATTGCTTTTTGTAGAGAAACCAGATGCTGGCACTGGAAAATGTCTCAGAGTGACATCTATGGGCAGATGGTCAAACCTGATCCATACTGATAATGGATTTCATTGTTTCTCTTTTGTTCCACGCTGATGTGCAGTCAAAGAGAGTGAAACCAGCTGCAAACTAAGCTAACCTGTTTGACACTGAAATGGAAACAGGAACAGTTTATGATAGCACGTAGGGGCAGGAACTGAAAGCACTGCCTCTTAAAAACTATTCACTGCACAGAAACATGAACTTCTGTTGAGTTTCCCATGTTGGCTCTCTCCTGAGCAAACAATATTGCAAAGCCATCAGTGCACTGAGCGTAACTGCAGAGGTGGGCTGTTAGTTGGGGTACAAACCTGTACTCAAATCCAGACTAAATAAGAATGTGGATAACCCCAGTGATTTTAAATGGGGACATGCACACCTGTAAACTGTCTTGAACTGGTATGACAGCTACTAGGGGATGGTATGACATTGAAAGAGAGAGCTCTTGGATAAAGCTCGTTGACTAGTTAGTGGTAATTGCAGGTCCAACAATACGCTTTGTAACACAGAGAGTGGCTCCAGCTGGATGATCTGGTGAAGATGAACTCTTAATAATTTCTTTGTTCTCGAAGTTACCATTGACTGCAATAAATTGAAACCCATTTTCCTTTCTCCCTCTAAACTTTACCTGGTTGCTTGGCATTATTAAACAGTTGTTATGTTTTTCACAGTTACTGCATTTCAGTCATAAACATAATAGGTGAAATACACTTTGCATGAAAGATGCCACAGACCACTGAGTGCTATTACAGGACTTGTTTCCAAAGTAGTTATTGGGAATGCAATTGTACACTTGAGAGTCTTTTTACCTACCTAATTACCTAGTGTTTCTGTCTACAACTGGGCTAATAAACTTTAAAAGCTGTGCAAAGATTTTACAATGCTAGTGATACAAACAGAACATTTGCTTTTATTCTTACTGCTCAAAAGCTTCACAAGCTGTGCTATCCCAATTACCTTTTTTCAGTGAACACCATCCCATGAGAAATTTCAAATCCCCTGCAATCTAACTGAATGTAGGCAAGATACAAAATGCACATGCAAAAATCAGTTTGCCCAGCAGGACTCTTGCACAGAATAATTCTTAGAGAAGAATTTTAATTTACTCCAGAATACCTAGGGTGATTTCTTCAGATAGCAATTGCCAATTTATGCTCAATGAGAAAAACAGATTCCACAACTACCTGATTAGTATGATATACTTCTTTTCTCTATAGCAGTATCCTTCATACTGTAGAATAGCTGTAAATTACCCTTTTTTCCAGATTGTGACATATGGGTGATGGTTGGCTACTGTAATGCTTTTTTTGATAGTATCAGATGGGATTTACTTACAGTAGTGTTAGGGGCGGGGGGAAGTTCTGCAACCTCATAGTCGAGTTACAGTTAAGCATGAAACGAGAATGAAATTCTATTGTTTTAAGCATATCATTGCAGATCACAAGAGTTATTTGGTGATAAGTGATTCAGAAAATATGGTTCTGTATCATAAATATATGTACATAATGATTGATCTCTGGTTGAACAGTTCCCATGCATGTAGAAAAAACTTCAGAAAGTGGTTTGATACAGAACAGTTGCAGATAGTGCTGGCTTGAGATCCTTAGGGTAAACAATCCTTGCATGGAATTGTATTTTTAAGTAAGGAACAGTCTAAAGCTGGGAAATATTCCTAAGATGTTAAAGGGTTTCCCAGAAGTCTATAGAAATGGTGGCTAAGTTTGGTTTTATTTACATGGATTCTATCCCACCACTAGCTTTTCAGGACTAGTGTCCCATTAAGTTGAAATTTGCTCCTCTCCAACTTCATTCCTTCTTATGCAATCGAAATAAGCAGTAATTATTCCTGAATCTGATGCTCTTTTCAGTTTGGTTTTTTTTCCTTTTGACTTAAGTTCAACTTTTTCAGGTGGTGCAGTTTAGTCAGGACTGCTTTGATGTCTGCAGTGCTCCCCTCCTGCAGCTTTCTCTGGTCCTTTAATACCTTGAGAACCAAGTTAAGGAACTTGTGTAAACTTGCCAAGGTTTCCATCATTCACTTACTTTTGTATTCACATAACATGTTCATGAGAATGATGCAGCTAGAAGTGGTACGGGAAAGTCTTGATGACTGTGGGCTATATCGTTATACCAATGGATTGGCATTGTAAAAGTATCTTTTTTCATCCAAAAGTAGCAAATTTTCTTTTTCTCAATAGTATCCAATAAGGAATAATTCTTCAATTGAATTTTAAAAGCCTCTTTTTGAAATTTATACTTACCTATTTTGGAATGTCCTGAGGCTTCACGTGTTCCGATTTCCTTTTTCTTCCCTTTCATAGCTGCTTGTAATATTAACTATATACTCATAAATAAAAAAACGGTTCTCTTGCCTGAAGGAAATTTATTGTGTTTTTGTAAAAGATTGGTTCAGGGAGTTGAATTCCACTGGACCACACATACTTGCAGGAGCAGTCATAAATTTTGCAATCGCAAGCATGGTTAAATCTTTTATTTATAAGTTAACGTACTTTTTATACTGTCAGAAAATAGTGAGCAGAATGTACTTCTGGTGCATCTCTCTTAATGTCAGGAATGTCTGCCAGTGTACAATTTTCAAACAAATAGTTTTTTGTAATATCAAACATCAATCTTCAGCGTGAACTCTTGGGTATTAAATTAAAGAAATGGAAGCCCTGTCTTACTATAAATAGAAGGTAAACATGTTTTGATAAATTATTCTTAAAAGAACCTTAATTGTATGCAAAATATTGTGGAGAAAATATAAGTTGTGAAGGTCTATTTAATTACAACTGCAAACAGAGGGAGCTGGACAGATTGTGGCTTTTAATTCTCAGCACTGCCAATGGGGGCTAAAGTATCTCAGTTCTCCCAGAACTGATTATAATACATCTGATGTAGCACTGCCATCTCAAAGATTTCTGAAAGATGTGAATTTTGCAGTAAAATTGGAACAAAAAAGACTAAATTTGGACATAAGTCTTTGTTCTGTGTTTTTTTAAACTCCATCTGCTTGGCCTGTGTGCATATATATGTATATGCACACTAATTAACTAAGAAGTAAGCTTTGTGTGTTTGAAAGCTTGCTTGTTTTTTCCAGGTGCATCCCTTGATCTAGTAAAAGTTAATATGTCTCCTAATAAATCTTGCCTGGCTTATATCCTTGCACTGTTGTAGCTACAACAATGTTAGTTAATTTGCCAGCTTTTGCACATATTTTGCAGCCAGGTTGTGGAGATCTGTGACATAAGACAGACAGAATTTGATACGTTAGGCGATTAACTACATGTTAGTATTTGGATTATTTTTAGTCTGGCTCCTGTAAAGAGTTGGCAGCCAGGACAGAGCAGGAATAGCTGGGAAAGCTGCACAGCAGAAGTGATGAGTAGGAAGGCTACTTGTTTACTTCTTAGCAAATAAACGTGCAGTTTTGCAATTTAATTTTGCATTCTGTGCACGAAACAATCAAATTCTAAAAAGCTATCTCTTCACAGCTTTCTGTGTTGAGTAGTTTTCAAATTATGAATTAATAGAATAGGAAACGTTTCTGGAATGCTTAATCTGAATAATAAATAAGCAGAATAATTTACTACTCACCCTTTGCTAAACACAATCTCAACAATTTCAGTTAAAAGCTACATTCTGCTTCTGTTCAGTGAAAGCTCTATTATTTGATGTTTTGACAATAAGAATTACCAGCAGGAAATTCAAAAGGCGTTCAGTAGCTCCATTTTTGTATTACATACAATATTGTTTACTAATAGCCTTTGTAGTAAAATACCATAGAAGTCCACACAGATATTAGGCTTAATATTCCTGAAGACAAAGACAGAATGGAATTTGTTTGCTTTAATATATGACGATATTTATAATATTAATTCATTACTGCCTGAAGTGAGAGATACTAAATCTTGTCCAAGATTTTTATATCACATTAATTTAGATGTGAATCAGCATGGAATCAGTGATGCAGTAACTAAACAGTGATAAACTTTGATTCCACATATGAATTTAGATTACTAAAAGAATATTCTTCTGCTGTTGAGTCAGGAAGAATAGACACTTTCTTCTCTTGCTTTTTAAAGTTTTACCACAAATCTCCAATCAATTTTCTCTTCTCTTTCATTATTCAGGAAATGCCATAGATAAATCAGGGCAGAATATCTGTCATAGCATAGACTCTGATGATCTTTTAACTCTCAGGTGTCCTTCAAACTAATTTGGACAAAAATAAACACTGGAATTTTCTTTCCTGAGTGCTTCAGACGTGATAGGTCACCGACTACCTCAAATGGGTATTTTGTCATTTGGTTTTTTCAAGTCAGGAGGATAAAAAAAATGGATACTGTCAGTTGAAAGCACTCTAAATAGCTTAATAGCCATTACCTTAGGCAGTACCTTTTACTCTCCATTTTGTCTTGATTCCAAAATATTACTCTGTCTTTATCATTTGTTGACTACTTTTTCAGATTTGCAGTCTCAGAAGATGAAAGTACCTTCCTGTACCCAGAATAGCTCCCACAAATCTGTCTGAAAAAGTAGTTTGGAAATGCATCACTATAAATCATTAAATATTTGTACCAGGGGGCATACATAACCACCCATTAAGTGAATGATACTTCTTTTCAGTGTCTGGCTTGGAAAAGATAAGAATATATTGATGCTGTTAAGTGAAGTACTGATCTTTTGTTTCTATTCTTTTCACTGTGATATATGCAAATATAACCCATTCCTTCAGAAGGTGAAGGCATAACAATGTGGTTAAAAGTAATAAGAATCCAAACACATTATTTTCTCAGAATCTCATATGGTATTTAATAACCACGATAGATTACATGTAGATCTGTCTGATTATAACCAGGGATTTAAAAATATTTTATGGCCAATATTTTGTGAAAAATATGCAATAACACATATAGGGGAAGAAATTTAATTTTAGTTTTAATTAATCTTTCCCTGAGTTTGAAAATCCGTTTATCTTTTCACAATCATCTGGAGGTATTAGGAGCAAGTTCTAGTGACTGAGATATTTATTAAAATCTCTGAGGACACAATTTACCTTGGTTTTTAACTTGAAAGTTGATTCTCAAGACTTGACTCTCAAATACCATTTTAAAAAATAGAATATAAAAACTGGATTCCTAATTTAAGACACTTTGTCAAAGATGCCAGAGTTCAAATAATAAAACAAAATTTTATACTTTTATGTTCTTAGATTTCTAGTAGTACACTTCATTGGCAAAAAGACTGAGCATTTAATTAACCTTCTTGAAGTGTTTAAAAATTACAGGAATTGGACCTGCAATTCAGTGATAGAAACTGCTTTTGAGAGACTGACAGTGTTCTGGAATCTGTCTTGAGCAAGACTTTCACATTTTAAGCTGCACTAACCCTTTTTGAACACTTCTTACAATGCACAATCTCAGCACTGTTCTGTCAGATCCTATGCAATATTGCAGAGGAATTTTCTGTGATTTTCATACTGACCTGAGTAACTTACTACTTTCCTTGGACATGCAGATCAAAATGAATTTTTTAGTTGCAACTATAAAATGAGCCAACTCAGGTGCACCTGCATGAGCAGCATGTGCGTACACTAACAGATGGTTGAGTGGTAGAGCTCTGTGTGGGCATACGTGGTCATCCGAGTCATCCTATGCAGAGGTGCTAGGACCTCATATAATGGTGCACAGTGGTTTTTACTGACAGTCTGACAACTCAGTATTTTTTCTCTATACAAAATAATAGAGCTGGCATGAATCTCTGAAGAAAAATAAATCAGGATGGTAGAGAGAGAAAATCCTTGAGAAAATACTAGGATCAGTCAAGCTTGAAGAATACTTGTTTCTTGTGGTTGTTTGAGGGAGTAGTTAGTACAGGCTCTGAAAAGGCAGTCTCTACAAAATTGGATGTATGAATATTTTGTCCAAGGCAAGTTGGGAGTTGCACAGATTTGCATATGAAACCAGGAAAGGGATTGACTGCCTGTGCATCCAGCATAGAAAAGCATTTGGCTGAGAATCACCTAAAATGGATACTGTGTGTGTGATTAACAGAGGCAGCAGGAGCAGACTGCTACGTGTACATTGTCTGCACCAATCCTAGTGCCTTTATGGTCTGTATACCATTAGAGGAGTGAGTGATTGCTTCTTTGTATGACCAGATGTTTTATTTGAAGACCATTAATGAAATTTCCCAAGGCAAAAGAAACTTTAGGCAATTAATTAAGATATAATACTAGTCTTGTAAGAGGTTTCTGACCACACTAATTAATCAAGCCAAGTTGGAAGATTCTGTTCAAAGAATTCTGACACACTTCGGAGAAAGCAGCTATGAGTATTGCAGAGGAGATGTGAACTATTCAAGACACCCTTTTTGCACTCATGTCCACTGCTGATGTGATGGATTGTGTGTTAGAAAGGCACGGTGAAATCAAGATGATTTTTTTATAGTCACAAAGGCCTTTGTAATGAGCTGCAGTTAAGTGAGACAGGGAAGCCCGTCTTTCTCTCTGATGAAACAGAAGAAAAATGCTTTGAATTTTGAAGGTGAATCCAGGCTGCTGTTTTAATTAGGGGAATATGGGAAGAATATACAGTTAGAAAGGGCTATATCAATGATTATGCTTATTATTTTTACTGTTTAATGCAACAGCTTCTGGGATCCATAGGTTGAAGGCCCTTTCTTGTGGGCATTATACACTTTCTGATGAAGGAAATGTTCCTGTGTGACTTATAATTTTTAAACTGCAGAAGATTCTGAAAAAGGTAAAAATCAGGCAGTAATAGAGCAGTAACTAACAAATATTACTGTCTTGAAGGACAGTCCTTTCTTAGACTCCTCTGCTGCCTGATAATAGGAACAGAGGCTTTATATGTTAAGAATCTGTTCCCACTTTGTCATGTTATAAGGATATTAACTTCAGTAGAAGGGAGGCATGTATCCACCGCTGCATCTTCTTGGCAGTCCTGCAAAAGAGGAGTGTTCATGGCTGCTAGAGAGCCTCTGGAAACTTCCCCATATGTATTGAAGTGACTCATATCAGTAGTTACTTAAAAATTTCAGCTTTAATGATGTAAGAGAACATTACATGTTTTCTCATGATGGGCATGGGCAGATTTTTTGCAGGCCAAAGTAAGAGCTTCTTGAAGTTGATAGCAGCATGATAGCAACCTTCATCTGGTGCTGAAGGTAACAAGAATAATTCTGTTAGTTATTTTTTATTTGAAAGCTTTTGAAACCAGCTCTAATTAGAACTCCTGCTCCTCAGTATGTTGTCTGAAGGGTCTGGACAGATAAATTTATGTAGGCAGATAAATTTATGAAGCCTCTTATGGTCAGTCATGCAGGAAATAAAGTAATCGAAAATAGAAGATGAGATTATTTGAATAATATGTTTAAGAAAAATAACCATTAGGTATGAAAATAAGTAAGAAAAGTTCTCTTTTGACACATTGTCAACTATAGCAGTCAGGAAAATGAATGAAATATTGTTGTAAATTTTCAGGCTAACAGTTAATACACAAATGGATGTACTTATTTTCTTGATTATTGAAGCACATTTTGGTTGATAGGTCAAGTGACTTCTCAGAAACTGACCTGACTGTTTGTTAGGCATTGTCTGAAGTTCTCTCTAGACAATATGTCTATGTAGGACGTAAAGAAAAATTTCATTAATCAAAAGGATCTAAAGCACTTGAAAATGGAAAGTCTGCAGTTATTAAAAATGAAGAAGTAAAAAGTTTCAATGTCATAGAAGATCTTTGACAACTAAGGTAGCAAAATGGGTGGAGTTTTTACAGACTGAATCAGATAAGACGTTGGGAACTGTATTGTGTGAGTTTTATGTGCTGAACTGTGGCTGTCAACCAAAAAGAAATTTGCTAACTCAGTGAAGGTTAAACAAATACTGATCAGAACTAAAGGGTAAACAGTGACGGTAGCATAGTTTCTCCAAGAAAGACAGGCATGAGAGTAAAATATCTTACAATGGTTAAGGGGAAGATACCGAAATAAAAGAACATGACTGAGAGGCTAACTTGACTGTTAGCTTGGGAGAGCTGCTAGATGTATGTTTCCATAGAAACAAAAATGACGGCTTTATTTAAATGGTTGCTCCATGGGCCAGAGTCTTTCCTTACTGCCTAGACTGGGCTCATTGGCAACAGATAGAACAGACAGGTGCCAAACTGATGAAATCATCACTGATAAGAAACTATTAATTGAAGTGGAAATCTTGCAGGGGAAGGTATTACAGTAGCTGGTACATGTCTTGCTATTTAGTTGTAGCTGTTATAGTTATTTATAGCACCTCTTTTTTGCCTGAGATCTTTCAGGAAAAAAACATAAACACTGATTTTTCTTCAGAAAAGAACAAGAAAGTGAAAAAAGATATATATGCACAAATATATGTGAGGAGAAAGCTTGTATAGGTTATTGAAAAACTTAGAAATTTGCACCAATTTTTGAGTACATACTAAGGTGACAGAAGGACATTTCTTGGGCTTACCTGTGTAGCATAGGTTTCAAATATAAGGCAAAATGTTTAATAATATTTGACAAAATTGTTTAGGAATCACTTAGTGCCAATGACATTGTATCATCTGCTTGAAAATGTGAAATTATTCTTACCATTTTCAAGCTTAGAGTTTTGAAAATTCTGATTTTTTTCTTGCAGGTGTCTCTTCCATACTGCATCTTCTAGGTACTTCTAGATGGAGACTTCTAGAGAATAAAATAACCTGAAAGCAGAAGTGTGTCATTTGAGCCTCAGTGATAACATAACTATTACAAGAAGAAATTGTTTTTATTTATCTTTGGACTAGATGATCTTTCGAGGTCCCTTCCAATCCCCAACATTCTGTGATTCTGTGATTCTGTGATTAAGTCTTTTTCTTCTCAGAATGGATGCTTGGATAGGATTCCACTAAAAGGAGATTTTATGATAGTTTAGTAAGCTAGCTTACTAGTTAACAGTAAACTTTCCTGGGAAAAATGTAAATCTTATCTGTTCAGTTAATTTTGCTGTAGGAAAATGTACATAGACAAGTGAGAAGTTTAAAAAATTGGATTATTGTTTTGTGTCCATTCATGTAGTTTTATTTACACAGAGCAACACGTGAAATTCCCGAGATCCCATTTTCATCTCAGACACCAATGGGCAGACAAGGGAGCTGGTTTTATAGTTACTAAGCAATTGTATATATACTGCACCCACGTTAAGCCTTAGTACCAATATCCTCTCTTGGAAGAAAGAAATGTAGTTCACTGGAATAGTGACCCAAATGTGTCTTTTCTAGAGAGTCCATGTCTGAGGATTGCTCTGGCAGTATAAAAGGAGTTATAAAGCAAGCATGAATTTTTGTGCCTAACTGCAGTGCAGCTGCAATGTACAGACAAAATGAGAAAAAGAAAAAAATAAGATCCTAAATCTCAAAAGAGAAGAAAATATGTTGAATGAAGCACCAGATGAAGTGCCAGATTTTCACATTATATTTATGTAAAGCTAATGTAACACAGAAGTGTGTCAAGGAGTATATCTATCTATCTATCTATCTTCTGACTGTACAAAGCAAGATTGTTCAGGTGTTCATTTACAAAAGTATATAATCATTTTACCAACCCAGAAATATCTGCATTGTTACTTTTCTGGAAATATGAAGGAAAGTATGGTTGGATAATGAGTAATTCTGGTGGTGAAATTGTTCAGAATAAAAGCTTTTTGCGAATTCCAGTGTGAACATCAAGAAATTCTGTTTTATGATTAAAAATTAAGGTGACCAAGCCAAAATTAATCTACTGATATTTATTAATCCTCATTCAGTAAGCCTCTTCCATCATTCTCTAGATGCTTCTCTGTGAGCCCTTACTTCAGTATAAATGGAAATGAAATTTAGTTATGTGAAGTTGCTTTGCTTTTATTTTCTGTGATGATGACACCATTTACACAATTTATTATTTGTCTCTTGTTAACTCACATCCCTTCTCAGCTACAGCTGAAGTAATTTAGTGCAGTAATTGACACAAAAGTTGGCCTTTACAGAGTGTATTGTGCATGCAAAGACAAGTATGCTAGTTCAGAGAGCGCTAGGAGATTGAGATGTGAACAGCTCAACGCCCACATTTGCTCTAAAGAATCCTTCTCTCAGGCACAATCACATCAGTCAGATCACTAACAGTATATTGACATATGTAGCCAGCCAGCTTATAGATCTTAAATGTCTTCCTTTGTCATTAGAGGTGAGCTTTGTACCCTGTGCATCCTGAGCAGTAGGAAGAAGCATGCTACCAGAGACATGAATCAGTATAAAATCAAGGAACTTGCAACTTGCGTTATAATCTCAGTTTGGACACTGGCTTTCTTATGATTTTGGCATACCATTTTGTTTTGATCTCTTACTACCTTTCACAAATATCTATGTGCATCAGTGAGATATTAGAGCAAGAAACCCATCAGGGCTTTGACTGGGAAAAGCATGTGCTTTGTTATGGTAGATCTCTTTATAGTCTTTGATGTCTAGAGTTGACAAGGACGCAAGTTATTTTGGAGTAAATGAGGTTTCACTTGGCTTAATCTGTTTGTTCTGTCATTTGGCCCTTTATCATGATGACTTCTAGTTGACATTTTGCTTTTTTGAGACTTTATATGACTCAGAATGAAGCAGTTGAGATTCCACAGGACTCTGCACTAGGGCAAGCAGAAGCCCCCCTTGTTCCCTGCTGCTCGACTGAAGCAGAGCACCATGCCTCTGCCTTGTAAGGACACACTTTAGTGTTTACAAGAAAATTCCTGAGATGAGGAAACTTTAAAGTCACTCTTGATATTCTGTCACTGGAGAAAAAGGAAATAGTGACAGCCTGTGATTTGTCACAAGACAAGAAATAACCTTTGAATAATTGGTCTCATTAGATAGAGGCTTGTTGTTATGGTAATATTATCATTCCAGTTGATGCAGAAAACTGATCACGGTCATAAAACAGCAATTATGAGATGTGTCAGAGTGAAAGAATTGGGTAAGAAGTAGTCTTTCAGGAAGTGACTGTTGGCAGCTTTCCCAGGAAACTTCTAACCCAGAGATGCCTGATTCACTAATCCCTTGCTGCAGTCCACCTAGCACAATAATTGCCTGCTTACTGAATGGGGATCTTGAGATTCAGACTATTCAATGAATCCCGAATGCTCCATATTGAGCTAGGAAATTCTTTTCTCTACCTGTCCCATTCAGGGGACAGGTTGACTTTATCATACAGGCTCTTAGGGCTCCGATTATGATACTGAAAGCTTTAAAAACATTCAGAAGTTGTTCTTCACCGTGAGGGTGGTCAGACACTGGAACAGGTTGCCCAAGGAAGTTGTAGATGCCCCCTCCCTGGAAGTGTTGAAGGCCAGGCTGGATGAGGCTTTGAGCGACCTGATCTAGTGGAAGATGTCCCTGCTGATGGCAGGGGGGTTGGAACTAGATGATCTTTAAGGTCCCTTCCAATCCTAACCATTCTATGGTTCTATGATTCTATGAATGATGTGATCATACAGTGTTTCTGCATAGTATATGCAGAAAGATGGTTGCAAAAGGGAAGATTTTGAAGTTGTTGCTTTTGAAAAGCTCAACAAAAACAGTGAGAAGCAAGAATGGCTTTTAAAAATAGATGGAAGATTAGGGCTTTTGTTAGTATGAAAAAATGCTTTGCTGTGCTACGATGAACTTTGTTCAATTAGGTGTTTTGGTTTTTTTTTAAACCTCATTTAATGAGTACATAGCCCTCTTACCTGTTATTTAGCCCATGAATGTTCTCATGTTTTATCTCCAGTTTCAAGTTACACAAAGTTCAGGAGTTATCTGTTATAGGCTGCAGACAGATCACCAGTTGTTTTGCTGAAGTGCTGTACATTAGGCACCCCATTTCTGCACTGATACTGTGCAGAAACTTTCATTCACATGGAAGGAGAAAGAATAGTCCAGTGACTGGAGTTCTGGGCAAGGACTGGAGAACGCTGCCACTGGCCTCTTGTGGGGATTAGACCAATCTAGGAGACTTCTGTTTAGGTGCGTATACAGAACTGTAATATTTGAATCTTTCACATTGTCTTTCATTCCTGAAGGGCTTGTCCTGAAAAGCATTTCTGCTGTGGCTTTCTTTTTTTAAAATATATTTTTAATATATATTTTTAAATATAATATTTAATGTATTCATCCTTTTAGTGCTATTGTGAAATATAAAAGTAATGTTGACCCATTTTAGAAGCAAAAACAGACTTGAGGACTATTCAGAAAGATTAATTTTGGCTAGAGAAGTTTAACTTTAGCTGTGCAGTCTCTGGAGGCCAGCCCTTTTGGAAAGAAGAGAGGCTTCTCCAGTGGTCATCTCCCAGGAAGAACCTAGTTTAGCCACTCTATTATCTTCAGGAAGGACCCCTCATTCTTCTCCCTTGACTAGTTATTTTTGGATTCTGTGAAGTGAGGATAAGAGGGCTTCTACGTGTCACAGCACTGTGTTGGGAAAAATTATTAAGCTTGCAAGATGTTCAAATATTTTGTTTCAATAGTCTTAGATGATTAATAGAGCTACAGGGCCTCTAAAGCATTCGTGGGATGAAGTCATGTGAGGAACTTCACTTATTCATCATGGCAGAGGGTCTTACCGTACAGCAGGCCAGTTCACAAAAGCGGAAAATCTAAGTGTCTAAGCTGAAGTTTGTTGAATGGTCTTGCTTCAGCTCTTTAATGAGCTGCTTTATCTACTGTTGTGAGTGGCTATAAAAGATGCAGACATAAGAATTGTGTGGCAGTTTGAAGATCTCATAGGTACTTTTTGAAAAGGTAGAAGTGAACTGGCATTTAATCAGTTGTGACAATAAGTCATAAAGCTCAGTGCATCAGTGTTAATGTTGAAATACCTAAAAGTGTACAGCTGGATCCCACCCTCGCTGTCAGGTTTATAGGTTGCCAAAATTAAGAAGCAACAGTCACTCTTTCTTCTTTATGGCAGGCACCAGCAGCATTCACAGGTCTCACAGAGGGCTAAATGCTACCTAAAATGTTTTTCTGCCCTTCAGTGAACAAGAAAATGCTTCCACAGTTTAAAACCACCTTTAGCTCAACTCAGAACATCCTTCTTAGGCTAACAAGCCTGCAGCTCAAGATTCCTAGCACAGCCATCATACCTAGCTTCGTGACCTGTGTTTGATCCCATTTAAAAGATAAGGATGATTTGCACTAACAGAACCAGTACAGTGATTTTGATGCTCTTAGCTGACTAGTGTTTCCTCATTTTATTAAAAAGTGCTGTAATAAAACTGTAAGGACTAGCAGGTGAGGAAGTGAAGTAAGAGAACTGCTGTGTTGCCGTTCTCCCTTATCTGAGCCTTGATCATGAGTTAGGACATTTAAAATGAAACGCGTAGGCCACTTGAGCCCAAACCTGACTGTGCTACTGCTATTTCATGTTAGCAAATACATATAGCTGTGTTTAAAATGTATAGCTGTGTGCAGTTCTGGGCCCCACAATTTAAGAAGGATATTAAGGTCCTTGAATGCTTCAGAAAGCAGGCAACAAAGCTGGTGAAAGGGCCGGAAGGAATGTGCTGTCAGGAGCAACCAAGGACTTTGGACTTGTCTCATTTGGAGACAGGGAGGCTGAGGGGCGACCTCATTGCTCTCAACAGCTTCCTGAGGAGGGGATGTCGGGAGGGAGGTGCTGATCTCCCTGGTATCCAGTGACAGAATGTGTGGGAATGGTTCAGAGCTGCGCCAGGGGAGCTTTAGACTGGACATTAGGAAGCATTTCTTTACCAAGAGGGTGGTCAAACACTGGAAAAGAATTGACCTAGACAAGCACAGGTATGCAAGGAGGAAGTACAATATCTGCCAGTACCAAACATAAAATATTTGTCTGTTGATTTAAATGTCAGTTAGGTAGTTAGATGCATGTGTGATCTTTTTCAATATTCTGAATGTTTAAGAATGTTACTAGAAATCCCTTTTATCCCTTTTCTTTTTACTACCTGTATTTTACCATTTAGTGTAATTATAGGTGTGTAAAAAATTCTGAATTTTCAAATAGAACAGCTACAGTGTCAGTTGTAATTTAAAGAATGTATTCATGTTTTGGTTTAGGCTTTTTGAAATACAGTTTACCCATTTTTCTTGTTTCTAATTAAACTATAGGTAGAAAAATACTTGAGTAATTTGAGAAGGAAAAACAGTTTTGGTTAATGGATTTACATAAGTTTTATTATATTTAGTATTAAACTTTCTTACTTGTACAAACTAATGATAGCTTCTCTGTTTCACCAGAGTATTATGATGATAAATGTGTTAAAACACATTTTTGTGTTGCTCAAATCTTCTGAGCTAAGGCATATGCGTTCCTGAGATATCCACATACTCCTTAACTCTCTCTTCTGTTGCTAACAAAAATTGCCTATGTTCCAGAACTCACAGTGAAGACATTTGGGGTTACAGGTGCTAATTATAATCTGTGCAAATTAAGTAATTTGTGTATTTGCATATAGGTATAATACGTGAGTGCCTGTAACCAGACATATAAGAAAGAAACAATCCCTCCTATTAATAATTTGCTGTATGAAAAAAGAATGAAAATTTTCTATGATTTCTGTAACAATCATTAGTAAAATGACAAATTCAGAAATATATTAATGGTCTGATGAAATAATAGACACATTGCAGGGAAGCAGCAGAAGCTAGACTACTGAAAAAACTGACAGAAACAGAGGTTGCATGTGGTTAACCCAATGTCTGGGTTGGGGAATGACATTAAAATTGGTAGTCATATCAATACTGCTTAGGTAGGGTGCAAGGATACAGTAATTGGAATTGATACTGGTTGGTAATTAATGATGATAATAACTCATTACTTGATACACAGCATCAGCAGGTACACAAGTATGTGCAGACATCCAGGTCCTGAAATGTGGCCTTATTTTTGTGAAGTTAGAATAAAAAGCCTATCTCTGCCCAAAAAATGCTTCTTTGTGTCAGGCAAGAGTTGACAGAAAGGTGCAGATGGATAAGGTACAGTAAAATGCCACAATTTAAACTTTCATTATACAGAACAGCAAATCCCTTTGCTCTTAGAATTTTGGGATTTTTAGTGAACCAGATCCTACAGTGTGGCAGAACCTCTATCTCCAGGGAGTTGAGCAGAGTCCTAGATATAGCTCAGTCTGGAAAATATCTGGATGGCACTGGGATAGAGAATGTTTTATGAGGTTTCCATATATAAATAAAAGATGAATGCAATTAGTGCTCACCATAGGATATTTCCTTCTATGTGACACAAATTTGTTTTTTCTATGGTTTTCAGCAGATGTGTCATCAAATGCCTTTTGAATATCAAACAGTTTGAATGAGCTGCCATTATCAACTCCATAACCTTTTAGAATCGTCTTTGTGGATGAAAATTTTCCCTTTGAAATCCATATTGGCTATTCTCTTTCAGGTTATCACTTCAAATATGCTCTGCAACTCTCTTCTAATTAGTTATTCCATCTTTTTTGTATACTACAGATGAACAGTGCTATTCTGGTTTCTCCAGGTCAGGATTGAATGCACTTCTAAACACTGAGGCCTCATCTTTGTACTTTTGGACTCTTCGCACTTGTGCTAGTGATTTTTTCATTATGCCTGCTGCATGCCTCTGAATTCACCGTGGTCTGAATCTTAACTGTCCATATAACTTAGAGCTTGAGGCTTCCATGAAGCTCTTGGGAGTTAGATCTGCTCAATACCTCCAGTGGTCAGACTTTAAAACTGTTCTTTAAAACTCTAGAATAAGATTAGCAGTGCTTTGAATATTATTAAACTACTTATGTAAACTAATATTTTTGCTCTTGTTGATCATAAAATCAATGACATCAATATTTGCTTATAAATTGATTCCACACTGAACCCAGTGAATTCTCTAGGAGGTAACAATTTGAATGAACACTGAGAGACAATAAGGGTAATTTAGGGGAATGTTCTTAAGACTGCACTACTCTGCAATCAATCAGTTTCATTAAAATTGTCCACCATCACGATGTTCTTAAGACTGCACTACTCTGCAATCAGTTTCATTAAAATTGTCCACCATCACCCCTCCAGAAGTTTCAGATGCCCCATTAACAGTATAGTGTATGGAGTAAAGGACACTTGTTTAAACCAGGAGGGACACTGACTTGAAAAGAGCCTGTCTTCCAATTCAGTTGGAAAGCTGGTGTCTTTGTTCATTCTGAATTTCTCTCTTCCTGATGCTAACTCTCTACTTGAAACAATAATTTCCTGTTTCTGGTATTGCTGCCTCAGAAATCTGAAGTTATCATGAGAAAGAAAGAAATATAGAGGCAAGGGAACTTCATATTAGGGAATAAAAAAGACTTTTGTGGTTTTCTATTACTGAATAATATAGTGAAGGCAAAAATAGCAAGTCAAAGCTAAAGCTGTCATACAAAAACCAAAGCAAGATATGAGTGCTCAAGAACAAAACTTCTGAGATTATTTTTTCAGTGTATTTATTACCATGTGCCTTGCATTCCCAGAAGCAATTTGAGTTTGGAAACAGGATTTATGAAATTCCTTGAGAGTGTCTGTCCTATGCAGTATTTCCAGCATGTCCAGAAGTACATTTTCTCAGGATCTGGAGAGAAAATCTGGGCGTTTTTTAACTCAAAAGCTACTCTTTAATCAGAGAAAGCCATCTGTTTTGTTAGTAAGGTCATCCAGCGAACCAAAGTTTGCTAACTTGTGATGGGATTTTACCTTCTTCTGGTACCAGGCATTTTTGGATGTTTCTTAGCCCTGTCCTTTCCAGCAGTTGATTATTCGTTTTTAAGTTCTGATAAACTTCCGAACTTTTACAGTTCTGTAAATTATACTGAAGTTTTTGAATATTTCCCATAATTGAACTAGAATCTTCACTGTGGTTCCTCTCAAACACATTCAGTGTGAATGCTTGATGCTTAGTACTTTGACAGAGCATTCAGTAGTTTATGTGACTCTCTTCTGTCTTTGTAAAGGTGACAGAGGGAACATATTTTCTAGTGGGAACATGCTGTACTCTGCTAATCCAATGGACATGTGCCGCTTGGCTGAACAATGTACTCTTGGACCAACCCTTAATATACAACCAGAATGGATGGCAAGGAAAAAAAAAGAAAAATGTGTCATGCAAAATATATGTATCTCCCCTCAATTTTATTTCTATATTCTTAAATTTTTCTCTGTAACATCAAAATTAAGGACTGAGATGCTTGATTAAGCTATAACAAGTCAGTTGGCCAATTCTAAGAGATGATGTACATGTTTTTAGCCTGTAGCAATGACAGAAATTCAGTGATCTATTTAACCTCACAGTCCATTACTGCAATTAACTGAGAACCTGCAATAAATCAGTCTTGTGCCCAAGCTCTAGCCTGGCCTGATGTCCTTAGTTACAAACTAAATGCATATAGGAAATGTGTATAAATCTCTAGTGCTCATAAATAAGCATTAAATTCACCAAACTCTTATGGCTAAATTCTGGCAATTCAATTAGAGTTTTGAAGGAAAACCATAGGATTATTTTTGCATAAATTAGAAATACACAAGTACACTGCTGCTTGAGAGAGAACAAGATTACAGATCTCTGTGAACAAGATTACAAATCTCTGTGCAGATGAGATTACACAGATACTACTTTATTTTAGATGATACAACCTATTGTGTACATGTCACTGTATTCTTTAGCCCCTTATGTACAGGAAGAGTAGCTGGGTGCTGCTGTCCCTGTGTGTGGCTTTTGGAATGCGATTATTCAGTTTTACAGAGGGAAAACACAGTTTTACAGTGTTCTTTGTCTAAGAAACAATCTTCATAGAAACATTACTCAGTAAGGCTATGAAGTGCAATAGAAATCTGCCATGCTGCTTCAGATTTCCACTAATTGTTGTGCTACGGCAGTAGAACAGTTCAGCCTTCATGCCTGTAAATAGTATAGTCCAATTAATAATCTCAGTAGTTATAATCTGCAAAAATCCCTAAGGCTGGCTGAAAACCAATGAGAAAATAATTCCTCCTTATTACTTCTGAATAAAAGGTACTTGAACAGTGGAAATGAAAAAATTGTATAAGGTAGAATCATCAAGTGAAGAAAGAACATTTATCACAAAGGAAAAACTTAAAGTGCTGAAGTTTTCAGTTTATTTCACTCACTGTGTCTTACCAGTACTTCAGTCCCTTATATACTTATGACTAAATAATGAATTATTTGATTTTGTGTTTGATGACCATGCATTACATTGTATGTCTCAGTCATCATAAAAACTGTTTCTGAATATCCACTGTGTCTTCATGCTTTTAAAAAAAGACAAGAGTTGTAGGTCGACCGTATTGAACCCAAGTACTTAGATGATGTAGAAACCATACTGGGACACATCTTGTGCTTTTTGTGGAAACAAGAGAGAAGTAGGCTGTTCAGACTGTGACTTGCTGAGACAAGCTAGAGGAGTGCATGTTGCAGAAATAAACATTGAATAAGCATAGAATGTGTAGGTTGTAAAGTTTATTTGGAGTTAAAATAAATGGACCTGCAAGGTTTCCTTCCATAGTACCTGTTCTGGCTGGAAGCACTTGTAGCTGACTGTGAATTTTAATTTTCTGAGAGAGTAATAAAATAATTTAATCTTCATTTTTCAAAAGCAAAACTCAATTTTATATTGAGACAGGAATTCTCAGTTGAGTGAGATTTTAGCTCAGCTTTGGAGCATCAAGTGTTAACAGTTCCATAATCAGTTGTGGTTGTCTTCAATTAATGCCACAGTATTAATTTCATACCAGTTTGTCTGTTGTATCTTCAGTTGTTGTGCTTTCCTAAAAATTCTTGCAATTCTACTTCATTTCATTAGAACATGTTGTCAGCTTTTGAGAAAAGGGGTTTTTTTCCAGAGAAGGAAAGCTCTATTTTTGACAAATACTTTGAGGAAATAATTTCAAGCACTTATGCTTCACTCTATCATGGAAGAAGCTGGAATTTTATGCAGGGGACTCCCACTGTCCTTTTTTTAAAATCAGTAAAAAGCATTAAATTATTGTAATCATATGGATTTTTAAAATAAACTGCTGATTCAAAACTAATTTCTGGTACCTGCTCTAGGTTCAGATTCACCATCAACTCTAATACAGAGATTGCTTTTTCATTTGACTCTGCATGCAATAGCTCCATACAGTGCTGGTGAGTAGTACTTTCAGACTTGTGAGAGATGTCTGTAGCTACTTTATGGTAGTCCTTGTAAAATGACCCACCAGACTGACTAGAACTGCTTTCAAAGTCCTTCCCCAAACCTACTTTTTAACAAAGGTCTTTATGAAGTAATCAAACCCAGCTGTATCTAGAACTGCAGAGGGAAAGAAATGCTAAGTATTTCACCAGTCTTATAAGCCACATTGTGTATAATGTGTATAAATAATGATGACTGTTCAGTGCTATGATACTGGGATGTCAAAGCACCTCAAAATACCTTTAGCTGAAAAATCCATAGATTCTGCTTTTTGGGTGTTGAACTGAGTGAATACAAAAATGTCTATTTTGCATGATGAAATTCGTGTCATTTTTCCAGTTACAGAACTAGTAACTTCTTTAGTGTCATTTGAAAAGCAGAGATCCAAGCAGACTAAAAGATATGATGCCATGAACTCTTTTACAGTTTTCAGTACTTCCTCTAAAAATACATAAAGAATTTCACAGCTCTGAGCACCTCGTTCTTATGTACTTCCAGCAACCCACTGACATTTCCAGTATAAGTTAGAATCTTGAGTCTGAATGGTGAAGCTGAAATGGCATTTGATATGTTCATTTTAAAGTGCAGTAATTTGGTACACTTCTTCTGCAAGTTTCTTCAGGTTTGATATATTCTGACATTTGATATGTTTATTTTGACGTGCAGTAATTTGGTGCACTTCTGCAAGTTTCTGCAAGTTTTCTTCTGCAAATCTGCAAGTTTCCTTCTCTAATTTAATTCCTCTCCCACATAAAATCCAGAATCTCTTTAAAGTTTTTCTGTCAGCTTTTAAGATTACTACACAACAACATTAAACTGTAGTCCTCCTTTTATTTTAATAGATCTCAAGAAATTAAGATATAATTCCTTCCCACATCAGCTTTTTTACCATCCAATTTATGGTAACTGCAAATTTGTATTATTATCTATATTTATGTCACTTAAGCCTGGATTCATCTTAGTGCTGTGTTGTAGTCAACTAATTCTGTATTGTTTTTAAAAAATACAAGTCAGCTCCAAAGGGCTCATTTCTGAACCTCAGCAAGGACTGATTTCCCTTCTTTTTTCAAAAAGGAGATTTTTCTTTTAATTTTGCCTTCTCATTTGTTCTCTCTGTACATTTAACTTTGGAAAGGTTCATTGCTAACATTGTGAGGTTCAGCCGTGCCTTGATTTTTTTTTTCCCCAGTAGCAAGTTCCAGACTAATTGGATAGTTGCTGAGAAAGTTCTGTGTGCTACATTCATTAATTTTTCAGAGAAATAGTATGTTCATGGTCATTCTGGGAAGTAACATGCTGTGCATTTATATGGAAGCATAATTTATTAACTGTGCCATTCACTGTCTGGATTGGCTTCAGGAGGGCACAGTTTAGCAGCTTCTCTATCAAACAAGAGAATATTTCTTCCCCAGTCCGGATGATGATTCATTAGAGCCTGTATGCACGTGCCTGTTTTCTGTCACAAATGCCAGAGTTCTTTCCCTTTCCCCTTTCCCCTTTCCCCTTTCCTCTT